>NC_064408.1:60985000-61087500 GCF_023375975.1 Astyanax mexicanus
CTGCTTAACACAGATAAACAGAGTTGCTGTAGCCTTTCTATCAGCTCCAAACAGCTGCCATTCGTTGGCCTTACTCATCAATAAGACTTTTCTGTTCACAGAACTGCTGCTTACTGGATGTTGTTTCTTTATTATCATTCTGAGTAAATTCTAGAGACTGGTGTGCTGAAAATCCCAGGCGACCAGCAATTCCAGAAACCCTATGAAGCAGCCACCTTTATTTTGAAACCTCATTTAGAATTACTCAATGCTCAAGAGCTTTTTCCTGTCCTGAACTACTGAGACTACTGAACTACTGCTGAACTACTGAACTACACTTTTCACACAGATACTCAGAGAGAATGCTTTAATGGCATAACCTAAGATTAATTCGAATTAAAACAGGCTCTAGAGGCTCCACACACACATGGGCACACACATGTAAACTGAGACACAAAGAAGAACCATTGGTACAACTGCATATGAGCTTAAAGGGCATTAATTAATGATAAAACCATGCCACCATGAGCATTAATATATAGTTATTTATTTACAAAGACTAATTCTTAAAACTATTGTTTCAACTCATGTTTTAATGATCACCTTTTGTGTTTATTTATTTTCCCTTTCATTACAATATCAAAAAATAAAAATACAACAGCAAACTGAAGTCTGTTGCTATCCTTTGTGTGTCCGACAAGACATTAATATGTGGAATAATTTGGCTGTTGCTTTGAAACAGTTGTTTATATAAGGCTGGTAACTCTGATGAACTCTTGTTTTTCTTTACTTTGGCTGTCCTGATGAGTGCCAGTTTCATCATAATGTTTAATTGTCTTGGCTGCTGCAATTGAAGAGCCTTTAAAAGTTTTTGGAGTTTTTTAGATTGACTGACCTTCATTTCCTAGTCATTTTTTTTTTCTTTATTTATTTGAGGAGTTCTTGCGATAATATGGATTAGAACATGACTCAAATAGGGTTATTCACTGTATACCACCAACTCTACCTCTTCACAACCTTACAACGGATGCTCTCAAACACATTAAGTGGAGAAGAAATTAACTCTTAATAAGTTCAGCACAGCTGTTAACTGAAAGCCTAAATTCCAGGTGACTTTACCTTTTTTTTGTTAAACACTTTTTACTCATGTTTTTGTGGAATAGTTTGGATGACTTTAGTTTTACAGTATTAATCTACAGTGCAGAACACAGATCAATATATAGATCCAAGATAATTGTCTTGATCCAGATGTTTAAGTTTGGAGCAGTTTTTCTATGATGATTTGTCTTGCAAATGTGGCAAAACCACACACACACACATTATCTGACTGAACTATAATATCATAGCACTTTATCAGCTAAGAGTCTGCAGTCATCCACTCAACTTCAAGAGGAATATCAGTGAGCAGACCAGATTAGAACTGTGTGTTCGTGTATGCGTGTGTACACTTCTGCATGTTTCTGTATGTGCACGCTGCGTGTAATGATGAGACAACATCCTCCAAAGCTTTTAATCTTTAAACCAATCCGAACAACCATTTCACACTCGTGAAGAGCAATGTGAAAATAAACATGTATAATCATGTGCACCCATCACACACTCAAACACAGAAACCCCCACCTTATCATCATCCTCGCAGGTCATGACGTTGGAGAAAGGAATCTCGGCTTTAAACATCTTCCTACAGTGCATGAGCTGCACCAGCAGATAGCAGACTGTCTTAAACTTCATCTTCTTTGCGGGTTTAATATCCGACAGGATCAAACCGGGGAAGATCTAAAGAGAGAGAAAATGAGAGAGTTTTTTTTTTCCCTTTGTGGTAAAAAAGATGCAGAATGGATATCAGTACTATTCAAATGACAAAGGGCTAAAAAAAGAGATCTAAGCTGAGGAAGTGAATACGAGAGGAATAAAGTGTATAAAAATAAACCAGGATATAAAGAGGGGCTTATCTGAATGACTCCATTTCCAGGAACAGATTGAGGTCAAATTGACCAGCAGCACATGGGCATGAGTGTGTGTGTGTGTGTGTGTGTGTGTTCATGTGTAGAGAGGGTCTGAAGAGCTCAAATGTAAATTACAGCTTTCATCAATTAACATGTTTAATTTAATTACCATTACAAACAACCAATTGACAATGACAGCTTTAGTGCTAGTAGACAATTCGTTTTGTAAAGGGCTGCATTATATTAAAAAAAATATATATAGCATTTTTTGCTACATTCTACACTTTCTATCAGTCCAATTTTTTTTGTTTTAATTACAATGTAGCCAAAAACTGCAAACTGCCACAGTCAACATATTAGTGAAATTTCCTAAAATATAATTTATTAAAACTTTAGATGCAAGGTATAACATAAAACATTTTGAAATGTCTTAGTAAAAGCCATTTTATTATGCCTTTACAGTAATTTAATGATGTCATGTCAGTGTTGGTACAGTGCTGATGACAACAGAAAGTGCTGGATCAGATATCATAAAAAAAAACATTTGATCCACAGATTTTACATAGCTTAAAATATTGCACACTCATACTTTGAGTTTATTTAATTATTATGAGATCTTCTGTGGGATAATGCAGTGTTTAAATAGTTTGAACAGCCTATGTTTATATGCTTATTGAAAGTGAATTCCATCGATTAAAAACAACTCATTTTTAAGATAAGTATTAAGTAGTTTAATTCTGGCCAATACTCAGCAGATTTCAATACATCTGTATTATGATTGGCAGGTATGGTGGTATTGGAACACATTTGCTTGTAATACACAGTATTACAGAACTCTGACACACATGACAGAGATTATGATTGACCTGCAATAATTTTGACTTTCTATCATATTTATGGTTGTATTCAAAATGATTTACAATAAAACATGTTACAAAGTACATAAATATTAGTAGTTAAGAAATTTGGCAATGTAGAGATCATGAATAGAATAGAATAGAATAGAATAGAATAGAATAGAATAGAATAGAATAGAATGCCTTTATTATCAATATACACATGTACAATGAGATTAAAAGCCATTTATTTTTCAGTGCAAACATACATATAATATAAAGTCTTATACAAAAAAATTATAATAATATAAAGTAAAGAAAGTGCAAAAGGATGAGTGCATGTGTGAGTTTAGTAATGTGATGGCTCTTGGGGAAAAAAAACGTTTCTTAAAACTGTTCGTCCTGGGCTGTCCAATCTCATCCACATTAGGTCGGTGTGGCTGCAGGTTTTTAATCCTTTAGTCCTTAACAATCAGCAGCACACCTGGTTCCTCTTGTTTAATCAGTGGGTCAATCTTCAAACAACTAATAACATAAGCATCTATAAAAACCTGCAGCCACACCGGCCCCTGTACTACACTATACCTCTACATTTGTTGTATCATGAAATTACTTTAATTCTTTATTTGTTGTATTATACTGTGGTATCCATGTTCAGCACTACTGAGATGCACTGTGCTCCAGTAACACTGTATTTCTAATGTGCATTTATTTGCACATTACTAAAAGTGTTTTAGTCTGTGTATGGTAAATGCATAAATGCATGAGTGTGTGTGTTTCAGTGTTTGTGTGTGTGTCTCTGTGTATGTGTGTGTGTGTGTGTCACCTTGCGTCTGTGTGAGGGCACGATGAAGAAGGTCTCGATGGCGTGCTTGCTGAGGAAGGTGTGTCTCTCGCTGCCGTAGCCCGGCTCCACCTCGTAATCTCCGTTCAGGCACTCCAGGGTTGCCTTGGTGATATGAACCTTACTGTGGAAAACACAGATGGAGTGTGAGCTGGAGGAATGTATTGTTGGTGGTGTAGTGGCCCAGTTTGTGAGCGAATGTATCATTACACGATCTTAGTCTGAGTGAGCCGATAGGGCCGTGCACATTGTAGTACAGCCTGTCATGATAGGTGTGTTATCATACAATATATGAACATGGGGTTGATCATTTTTGCTGACCCAAAGAGAGCTTAGGAGAGAATTTGTTTTAAAAAAAATGTTTTAATGTTTTATTTATTTAGCATATTAAGGATATTTAAACATGTTGTATATTCCATTTTAATTGTATGAATATCTAAAATTTTAATTCAAAGTTCACTGCTCTTTTAAAAAGCTATAAATGCATTATGATTAGGAATCTGTTATTGTGATAAATGATATGCATTGTGGATTTCATCAGTGCCTAAAAACACTGACCAAAAGCAAACTTTGAATAGAAATCACTGTATTTAAGTAACTTTTTGAAGCTACTAAAGCATTTTGACTGTGTGTGAAAATATGATGATACTCAATGTGTATCATACAAATTTCCTCAGATACTGTGATACAAGTTATGGTGACAGGTCTACTTGTAAGTGTAGCTCATCACAGCATGTTTAACCATTTATTAATTGTAACACTTCTTTTTGGATCTATAGCTTATTGACTCTTGTGTCAAACTGGCGTGCCTCCATTGTCCTGTTATAAGTAACAGTCTCAGACAAATGGTGATGGTAGATGAGATGCACTGGTTTAAAGAAAAGAGAAATATCATATAGATATATTTCAACATCAAACATCATATATTTCTATAGCAAAAAAAGAAAACATGCTGATTTTTAAAAACAGATTTTTTAAAATATTTACTTTGTACAGGCAGTATACAGTTTTGGTATTTGGCATTAAATAAGATGTTTAATGTTTAAAGCTTAGGAAAAACCAATTTAATGCCAAATGAATTAGCAAATAATTTCTACTGCGAAAATTCAAAACCTATTTCTAAATCTGCTTTTCCGATTTTTTGATTAGGTACAGTTAGTCTGATTAAGTACTGATTCAGCACTGTAAGTGGCCATCTGCAAAATAATGTTTTATAAACTGCATATGACACTAAGTCAGCGGGCCCTTTTTAGCAATCTATAGGAGAGCCTTAACTGTAAACCTTGTAGCTTGAATTAAAGCATGTCAGTGTGTCTTTGCAACTGTAACCACAGAAAAAGTATGTCTTGTGAGGTTCAAAATGTACATAAGGCCTGTTCTAATTCCTTAATTATTGATGGTGTGTGTTTCTGGCATGATGTGGACTAAACCAATCAGTGTATCACTTGCCATTCCCTTCATTCTGTCTATTGTTGATGTAAAGATTTGCTTAGTTGCCAAGAGGCACACGCTATGGGTTTGTGCACTGCTGTGTATTAATGTGTGCGCACCAAGCGGGGTGTATAGAGATATTGGGGGTGCACCTGGTGATAATTCACTGCCAAGATAGCAATAAACATCAGTTGACTTCTAGATTGTTTTTGGTCACCTGTTTTTCCATTGCCAAGATATCAATACATCAGAAATTTACCTGAACACTTCTCATTTCGAGACCACCACACCCATCTGTGTTGATATATTCTCAAGCACCTTTGCTATTTAAATGACGCAGGCATAAGCCGTGATAACAGACTGCCCCCTGCATGTAAGATAGCAATGAGCATCATAATGCACCTTGTGCAGGGTGTAAGATAGGGCCCAGTATGTGTAGATTTCAGTAAAGTTAAAGTCAGTGTCAGTGTTGGCTGGGTGTGTAGGATAAAGTGGTTGTTCAGAGACTGGCACTGACCCAGGAAGTCCTCCTGCCTCCATCATGTTGGCCAGTGTGACATCATTTGACCAGACATCATACTGCCACTTCCTTAACCCCAGCACTCCGCACAGCACACGGCCCGTGTGTAAACCCACACGCATATTCAGATCCACCTCTGTAGCCTCTGCAACAGACCTGCACACACACACAAACAGATATAAGGACAAATACAGAGAAAAATACAAACATCATTAATTTTTCTTAATTGTGACATTATAACTACTACAAATGTTCATGTTAAAAGTCATGTTCAAAGTTTAGTGGTTAAAGGTTATTACATGTACACACAAAAACACAGCGACAAATGTTGTGAAATTTTTCAATGGTAACACTTTACTTGGATGGTCCATTTGATGATGCTCAACTGACATTCAACGAGCATCCAACTTCATGTCTATTAAATGCATTTGAACTGAAAGGTACATGTAAATGATTCTCTATTGAATGTAACCCAACATCAAACTCTAACCCAAACTCTAATCTTAACATTTTAGCATTGGGTTTAAAGTTAGATTTAAAGTTTAGGTTAGGTTTAGGGTTAGGGTTAAGTGTAGGGTTAGGTTTTAGGGTTAATTAATGCTTAAGGTTGGGGTTAGGTGTAGGATTATGTTCTATTTTTAATCATATGGTTAAGCTGCATTTAATAGACATTCAGTTGAATGTTAGTTGAATGTCAGTTGAGCATCAACAATGGCATCAAATGGACCATCCAAGTAAAGTGTTACCTGCTTTATAGATAACATAATGATGCATTATGCTTATACTCTTAAGACTGCCCCACACACTCTCAGAGCAATAACGGCAATAACACTCTACAGGAATCAACATGTTGTGCATCAATTTCAGATCAAATCTGAATATTAGCTGTTTTTGTATTCAAATGAACTTTGAAAAATATGGCTCTCTTTTTATGGTTTGGTTAAATGTTTTATGAGAAAAAATAAAGACACATTTCTGGTATGGAAGCACAGAGGGGATTCTCCTGTCACCTCACAGCTTACCAGCAGAGACAGAGCGCAACAGAGAGGGAGAGAAAGAGAGAGCGAGAGAGAGAGGGTTTGCTTGGTTTATTTTTAGCAATCCAGTCTGACTGAGTGTATGTGTGCGCATATGTGTGCGTGTGCGAGAGAGAGGAGCAGAAGCAGTAAAAGCTTGAGAGCCTGAGATTCCAGAATGTCAATGTGAGATAAAAAAAAGCCTTCACTTGCCTGTGTGTGTGTGTGTGTGTGTGTGTGTGTGTGTGTGTGTGTGTGTGCACCTGTGTGAGGTGATAAGAGAGCAAAGCCATCTTAAAGACCAGATGAGGAAATGACCACTGACTGGTCACACAGTACAAGAACAGAACAAACTGAATTATTATATTAATGTAATAAAGCAGGGGCCGCCCAAGGCTTCCATTACTCACTCTAGCTAACTGTCACACATTCACAGTACTGAACAATGATCATTAACTAGTTATTTTTCGTAAGAATCTAAATTACATAGACAGGTTCAGTGCCTTTACTCTGCTTCTTTGGTTCTAATGGAGCTAACAAGTGATGGAGGTCTTTGTAGCTCTACTATATTCACATTCCCTCATGCATTCCCTCATCAATTAGGCAGCAACAAAAACACAAATAAAATCAAACCTCTTTGAAGTGAGTAATTATTCAAACCAACCATAGCAATTACCAAAAACGCATTATCTCTCACTTTAAATATTGTACCATTCAAAGATTTGTCTCATTACCATCTTTATCAACGGCTAAAAGCTGATTTAATGTTCATAACAACCAATGCAATCCAAATGACAGTAGTAGTAGGGTCTGCATTTAAATTGCTGTTACAGAAACTCATTTGTCAAAAGAATGTTGTGCAGATGTTTCAGAGCAGTTGTAATATAATTATACTGTCCTGAACACAAGAATGTCTTTTTTAGATATTTAAACTGGAAGTGGGCTTGTATTACAGCTCATTTTGAAGGAGAAATACTTAACTCAATCTAGTAGTGGCTTTATAATGACCTGTGAAAAAAATTATGTTATGTAAACTTTTTATTTGTTGTAATTATAGACTGTGTATAGCTGAACAGAGCATCGTCTTTCAGAAGTGAAGCCACCACAGGTCGGGTGCCCCCTGCTTTTCGGCTGCAGAAAGCTATGTAACCCCACCCACCACATAGGTTTCAATAGCAAAACAGACAACTTTCAATCACGTTTTTTTCCTATATACTGTAATTCTACCTCTATTATTTAAATGCAACAGCTAGTGTAACCTCTGCTTATACTGTACATACCAACATGGCGGAAGATTTTGGCTTCATTTTCATTAAATGAATAGGAACGGCGACATGGCGTCCATCTTTTTTTACAGTCTCTGGTTGTAAAAATAAAAAAATCTATCTTAATCTAGTAATTATGACAATATAGAACAAGCATATATATTTTAGCAAACATTTAAATGGCATCACTCCAGTGAACCCTTTTATCACTTTTATTTCTAAAAATAAAAAAATCTTATAGACGTAGAAGATCATTTTTCCTTTTCTACACACTGATGCTTTGGTGTATCAGAAGCATCAGCAGACGTATCCAGCAATTCAGTCTTGTCCAGAGACGTGCTTTTGCATTATGTAGGAAGACTGGGCAAACACTCACGTGATGGTGTCAATCATATCCAGGCCCATCTCCACACAGCAGTGTGCGTGGTCAGCTTTGGGTTGAGTCAAGCCTGACACACAGTAATAACAGTCCCCCAGGATCTTTATCCTTCTGCAGTGATTCTCCTGTCAATCACACACACAGTGGCATGATGGGCATTATTTCACAGAATGTCAATAATGTTTGTAATACACTATACTGTTGTAGTGATAGTGAGTTTAGTGATAGGTCATGAGTAATTCTTTTAAATCATACTGTAGTCATAATTCCTCAGGCAATGAACGCTGGCTCTTTGTTAAAGCAAATCCCTGTGCATGCACCTTTAATTCAGACTGCAATAAATTTCACTATTGCATGCTATTGCAATAAACTGAGAGCATATATGTGTGTGTGTGTGTGTGTGTGTGTTTTGTTTTGCATATCATTATTGGGAAATACTGCACTAGAGGTTGGGGATATCCCATTGCTCAGAGAACAAGCAAAAAAAAACAGTAGAATAATAAAAGGCAGATGAGAGAGAAAGAGGGAAAGAGAGAGAGAGAGAGAGAGAGAGAGAGAGAGAGAGAGAGACAGAGACAGAGAGGGGGATACAATTCTGAGATAAACTATTGAAGTAGAATTCCTCCCACTCATGCCTTAGAAAGCCAGAGAGAAAGAGGAGCTTAAAGACACAGGCTGAGAAAGAGTCTAATACATGTATATACTAAAATATGTATTCTTGCTATGTAAAATCTCCCAGTTTTTACTTATGCACTCAATAATTCCAATGCACAAAATCACTAAATGAAAAATACATTTTTATCCAAAGTTTATCTGTATTTATTTAGTACCTATACACACATAAACGAATGGTGTGTAAAATATGAAAAAAAGGGTACAGAGAGAAGAGAAGAGAGTGTTGAATAAAGAATTTGTCTTTTCAGCCAGAATAAAAGAAAATTCATTTGTAATGAGGAGGATGGATTATGTGTGTGTGTGTGTGTGTGTGTGTGTGTGTGTGTGTGTGTATGGGAGTGTGTGGGAGTGTGAGTAGTGTGTGTGTGTGTGTGTGTGTCTGTCTTGTACCATCTGCCATCTCAGTGCTATGGGAAACCCCTTGTCACATCACACACACACACACACACATACCCATCTGTGCAGGAGAGACTCTCCAGCTGCTTCCAGGGTTTCAACCTAGCTTCAAAACTTGTAATATTTTCTGTTGTGACTGAGATTATTAAGACTATGAGATAGATAAAACCTCTGTATGAAACTAATACATTTAGCAAAGGGTTTAGTGATGTGTAACAACAGAAGGACTAGGAGCAGGGGAATAACACAACAGAAAGAATGTGAATCTAAAACAAGGAAGACTTAAAGAAAACAAGTGCAGCATAGAACAAGACATTTCTTGAAAATAAAGTAAAAGGACCATTTTAGCAAATACTGCCATTAAATGTTTGGATGTGTATATACTGGAATGTCATGGTAAAACTAGCTTTTAATAATTTATTTGAACTGTTCCTTTTCTGAGTGCAGGATTAGTAGACTATACATCTTTAATAGAAAAAATGTATGGTGAAATTTGATGCAGAAATTGTGCATCAAAAATATTCATAGAGCACACCCGATATTGGGGTAAATGTCCCTAAGCAAGCTGCACCTTGACCAGACTCTTATGGTAGTATCAACTAGTTTCAGGAAGAATTCAGTTTCTGAATAAAGTAATTATTATTTATTGTTATTTATGTTATTTTCTCAACTTTTAAGCACAGTCCATTTCTTTGCTATTAATAATCTAAGTGGATGTATGCAGGTAACTGAACAAATAATTGTTTCTGTGAGAGATAATAATTGTATACTCACTGTGCTCTAGAAAAGAACTATTCAAAAAGACTCTTTATTGTTCATAAATTTTACTGGCATAATCAAATGGATCTTAACCTCTATAAAGTCTTTGTTTTTTTGTTACACAGGACCCAATGCATTTTTTTTTTGAATAATCAAACTTATTCGAGTATAATACTTAGCAGATGTTTACTTCATCCCAATTGCTCAAGTGATATTAACAACATACATATGTTACATTTATGAATAGAAATTCTGCTCTTTTATTTTATAATAACAAAATAATCAGCAAAAAAACCTACTCAGGTCAGTTTACACATAACATCTGTCTGAACAACACATTAGCCCCACTAAACCAGACTATAACATAAGAATTAAAGTTTCACTGTGTGTAATGTATACATTATATACTTCTACTCTTCAAACTCAGTGTCAGACTCCAAATTTCACATTCTGAAATGTCTTCCTCTGCATCACCATCAGAACCCCACTCTCTCTCTTCCAGTATCAACTGTAATCTGAAGAATGAGACGTAGGGATAGATCTGGTAGCGGGAGAGGAAGAGTGGGAGGAAGAGTGAGGGGTGAGGAGTGAGAGGGGAAAAAGACTGAGAGGTGAGGAGTGAGGGGGGAAGAGTGAGAGGTGAGGAGTGAGGGGGGGAGTGAGGGGGAAGGAAGAGAGCAGGTATAGGAGGAGTAAGAGGGGAGGAAGACTGAGAGGTGAGGAGTGAGAGGGGGGAGTGAGAGGGGGAGAAAGAGTGAGGGGGGGAAGAGTGAGGGGGAAGGAATAGTTAGAGATAGAGCAGATATAGGAAGAGTGAGAGGGGGAGGAAGAGTGAGAGATAGAGCAGGTATAGGAGGAGTAAGAGGGGAGAAAGACTGAAAGGTGAGGAGTGAAAGGTAGAGGAAGAGTGAGAGGGGGAGAGGAGTGAGAGCTAGAGCATGTATAGAAGGAGTGAGAGGGGGAGGACAAGTGAGAGGTGAAAAGTGAGAGTTAGAGGTAGGGTGAAAGGTAGAGGAAGAGTAAGAGTTGGAAGGAAGAGTGAGAGGTAGGGGTAGAGTGAAAGGTAGGGGAAGACTGAGAGGTGAAGAGTGAAAGGGGGAGGAAGCATGAGAGGAAGAGTGAGAGAAAGAGTGAGAGGAAGCGTGAGAGGAAGAGTGAGAGGAAGCGTGAGAGGAAGAGTGAGAGAAAGAGTGAGAGGAAGAGTGAGAGGTAGGGGAAGAGTGGGAGGAAGAGTGAGAGACGGGGAAGAGTAAAAGGTAGGGGTAGATCTGGTAGGGATAGAGTGAGAGTGGGAGGAAGAGTGAGAGATAGAGAAAGAGGGGGAAGAAGAGTGAGAGGTGGAGTGAGAGGTAGAGGTAGAGCTGGTAGAGGAGTTCATAGAAAAGGAGAAAACAACTTTTAGATAAAATCAGAGCAACCCTAGTTGATCATATCATCAACCATAAGCTAACAATGCGAGAAGCGCAACAGAGAATACAGCCTCTGAAAAAAGTGTGCACTATTTTGTGCAAGAGTCTGATTAAGATAATGCTATATGTAATTGGTTGTAGTGCTTCATTTTGCAGAATATATTAGGTATTGTGCAAATTTATAGTATTTTCTTAGAACCAGTTAGAGTATAGTTTTAAAAATTGTGCTTTAGCGAAACACTGCTTATATATTTGCTTGTGGATAAGAGAATTTTACAGGGGTGTGACGAGACACTAATATCACGAGACGAGACGAGACACGATACTGGGTTCATGAGAACGAGACGAGACGAGATTTAAAAGTAAAATTTTAAAGAAAACATCAAAAATTAAAAATGGCTTGAAAACTAGAGTTTTATTTGACAAAATCATATAACGCAAACTTAACAGACTGGTTTCTCTCACACATTGATTCTATAAGAAATAGAAATAAGAAAAAGAATAAAAAATAAAAATAAAAGTTTTCTAGGTCTTATATAGTGCAAACAATAAGTGCAAACCACAACCAGTCATATTAAGCCTAGGGTTTGTGTTTTTTTTCCTCCTAAATCTCTTGTAATTTAACTATGCATAACCATAATCAGTCATATTAAGCCTATGCTTGAAGTGCAAACAGACAGACCTTTTTTTTAATACAGCACAGCTAAGGGATTAGTACAACTGCCTATCAAACAGTCACGTGTAGGATTTACTTACAGTATTTACATATGGTTTACGTCTTGTTGGTCACTCTGTTACCGTTTATTGTTTCCACTGGAGCCAAAATGCAGCCAGATATACAACTTAAAAAGGGGGTATGCAGCCTATGCGACGCATAGGGGCGCTGCACTAAAGGGGGTGCCAAATGAAAGCCCCAAATAAATATTCTCTTAGGAGAAACAGCCAATCAGTTTGCTGGTTTTGCGGAGCGCGGTGGGCTAGTAATGACAGAATGTATCTCTCCCCCTAGGGGTGTGAGATCTCGTCACACCCCTAGAATTTTATGTCCTTTTTTCCCTTACCTTTCATACCAAGATATGTACTTAAACATCAGTATGGCCACTTACCGTAGCAAGCTCATCAAACTTCCCAAAGAGTTCGTTCAGCAGTTTGACCAACTCCTGAGCCGTACATTGAGATGCCAAACTGGTGAACCCAACAATGTCAGCAAACAGGATGCTGAAAAGGAAAGAAAAACAGATGGTTATTCAACTAACAATATCTGCCCAGTAGATACCAGATACCATATCAGATACTGATACAGTTAATAATAGATAATCGTATAAACCTCACAGATAACCATGCCATTTTAAATTAGTAGAATTCCAATAATCAATTGCAATTACATGATATCCTTATGTATATTTAAAAAAGTTAATAGACAGAAACAGAAAGGTTTTTTAGTTTGCTTGGATTTTTTTTATTAGTAAAACTTTTAAAATAAAATAAACTTAGTATTTAAGTACTGTAGGCTATATTAAAACTTTTTATTTTTACAAAGGACATTATGTTTGAGCAAAAGTTCTGTTTACAGTATTTGCTAAATTCGACACATTGAGGAGAGTGAATACCCTAGCAAGTAATGGGTGAGGCTATGTCTCATCCTTTGCTTGCGCAAAGGTTAGGCATATTAATTTATCAGTATGTGTAAACAAATCAACAAAACATGAAAGTGATAACATAACTACAATGTAATCGTGAAATTTATACTTAATTTAAAAAAAGTGTAAAATTACATTTACAGTAGATGCAAAGTTCCAGATGCATTTCAGTTCACAGGGGTGAAAAGTGTGAACAATTGTGATATCACCCCTGCAGGTTATTCCTGATTAGATAAGAGGTCTTACACATATCCCACAATTATCCCACATTCTTCCTCACTCTCCCCCACTCTCACTCTCTATACATGTTAATTCTGAAAAAACATTATGTTGTAATAGCATGAGATGAAATTTATGTCATTCTAACCCCTTCTGTTACTCTTTTTTATCTCTTTCCCATGTACTGAGATGCCCTGTTCTTCCAGTTCTGCCCAGGTGTTGCCCAGACTGGTTCTCCACTACCCTACTGGCTGCTGCGATGCTGTCCTGGATCCCTGAACTAATTAATTCCCCCCACACTGCACACAGCTGTGCACATGCCTGTTTAACCTGCATGGACTTTCACATTAACACTATCATGTGTCCGACGATCGCTCACATTCTCATAATTTATAATCTGCTCTCACATTAGTCACAGTTCCTCATTATCTCACTCTCTGTCCAGTTATTATAATTGTTCTGATAATTGTTCTGCTATCTGCTGTATTTGTTATGGTATCCAGTGCTGGCCAGAGGAGGACTGGATTCCCTTTCAAGCCTTGGATCCTACCATGGCCTCTTTCTCTTGCTCTGAAGGAGTTTTTTTCTTGGTACTGTTGACCCAGTGCTTACTCAAAAGAGGTTCAGGCTAATTTGGAACATGTAGCTTTGCCTTAGTTGTCTTAGTCTTTTGTTATTACCTTACGGGACGACAAATATTGAGATATGTAATGCACATCATCATTTAGCAAACAAATATTAAGATATATATTTTTTTATCCATACTGCCCAGCCCTAGATCTCTGTAAAGCTGCTTAGTGATAACATTTATTGTAAAAAGCCTTATACAATGTGTCACAAAAGTGAATACACGTCTCACACTTTTTGTAAATATTTTATTCCTTTTCACTGGACAGCACTGAAGATATGACACTTTGATACAATGTAAAGTAGTCAGAGTACAGCTTGTATAACAGTGTAGATTTTTACACATAGCCATTAATGTCTAAACCACTGGCAACAAAAGTAAGCACAGCCCTGAGTTAAAATAGCCAACATCATGGAGCTGGTGGATGTTAGAGACCCTGCACTCCTCCACCTGCTGTTTGAGGGTTCCCCACAGGTGCTTAGGTGGTGTGTTTGGGGTTGTTATTATGTCGTAAAATTGCTATGCAGCTCAGTTCCTGGAGGTGGGGGATCATGCTCTGCTTTAGAATGTCACAGTAAATTTTGGAATTAAGCTCCGTAGTGCCGGAAGCAATCATACAGCCCCAGAACATGATGCTACCACCACCATGCTTAACTGTAAGCAACTGACAGTTGCCTGGGTACTCCTCACCAGCATGCCACCACACATGCTGGACACCATCTAAGCCAAACAAATTTATCTTGATCTTGTCAGACCACAGGATATGGTTCCAGTAAATCTATGCTCTTGGACTGCTTGTCTTCAGCAAACGGTTTACAGGCTTTCTTGTGCATCAGCGTCAGAAGAGGCTGCCTTCTAGTATAGGGCCTTGCAGACAGAGTGAGGTGTTGAGCACTGCAGGCTGACCACCTACTTCTCCCACTGCTGGCAGTACCTATGCATCTATTTTTTTTACAGCCAGCCTCTGTGTATTACGCTGAACACAACGACTCAATTGTTTTAGTCAACCCTGGGGAGGCCTGTTCTGATTGGAACCCATCCTGGAAAACTGCTGTATTTCCTTGACCATCGTGCTATATCCCAGTTTTACTCTGCTTATAGCCTAGGCCATCTTTATGGAGAGCAATAATTTTCTCACATCCTGAGAGATTTTTCTTGCCATGAAGTGCCATGTTAAATATCCAGTTGCCAGTATGAAAGAATTGTACCCAAAACACCAAATTTAACCAGTCTGCTTCCCATTTACACCTGAGACTCTTGTAACACTAATGAGTCACATGACACTGGGGAGGAAAAATTATTAATTGGGCATTTGTTACCAGCGGTTTAGACAATAATGGCATAATGTGTATTGAGTTATTTTAAAGGATTTTTAATAATAATAATAAAAACGCAGTGTTTCTTGCATATATTTTGGCTTTTTTAACTGCAGACAGTATGAACCTCATTTTGTATCTGGTCAACTATTTCATTTGTTAATATACATCCACTTCAGCATTTCAAGCCTGAAAAACTTTCCTAAAAAGTTGTGTCAGTCAAACATTTTCCACTTTGCAAAGTTGACATTGCTTCTCGATTAACTGTTTTAGGTGTTATTTTGTTCCTATTGTGGCGTGGAAGAGGAAGGAAGACCCGTGAGACTCATGATGAACGCTGATAAGCTCTTTTATTAAACAGGCTTGCCACTCACTTACAGTCTTTAACAAGACTAGGAGAGCTAAAACCATCAACCCACAGAGCTCAAATAGCCCAAAGGCCACCAACCCAGCTGTGTGTCTCCCAGATGGCAGATCCAGAGTGGTGCCCACCCTCTCTGCATAACCCCTCCCAAGGGAGATGCCCCACCCCTGTCATCCTCGCACACAGGAGAACAGAAACATACCTGCAGGCAGCCACACACACAACCCAGAGCCGCCACATAGCCCCCCTCCCAAGGGTCAGCCGTCCCGGCGACCCCACCAACCCAACACAAACCCTGTGTACAACAGAACATTTTTTTTTTTTTTTTTTTACAATCAGTCGCAAACAAAGTCATTAAGGCGGGCGGGCGGCCTCCGTGCCCGCGGCAGCCTGGAGAGACCGGGCACGGCACCGCCTGCCAGCGGCTCCGAAGAGCCAGAGTTCAGGTCAGGCACGAGTGCAAGGCCGGCAGGCTCCGCACCACCGTCAACAGTGTCCGACAGTCTCGGCCTATAGGGGGCCAGCCTATCACGGTGCACAATCATAGTGCGTCTGCCCCACCGGATCTTATACACCACCTCCCCCAGCCTGGACAGCACCAAGCACGGACCCACCCAGGCCGACTGGATCTTCGGGCACAGTCCCTTCTTCCGCTGAGGGTTATATAGCCAAACCCTCGCCCCCACCGCCAACGGGTCCCCAAAGCAGCGCGTGTCATACGCACGCTTCTGCCCGGCAGCAGACTGGTTGGAGCGCGCTAGACGGTGTGCTAATTCCAGCGAAGACATAAGGT
Source organism: Astyanax mexicanus (assembly GCF_023375975.1). Taxonomy (NCBI): domain Eukaryota; kingdom Metazoa; phylum Chordata; class Actinopteri; order Characiformes; family Acestrorhamphidae; genus Astyanax; species Astyanax mexicanus. The sequence goes on from NC_064408.1 coordinate 61,001,416, forward strand.
CCGAGACGAAAGTGGGCGTGTCCGAAGCATACCCGCCCCCGTCAGGAGGCGCCCCAAAAGCCAGGGAGACCGGCGTGCTCAGTTCGCGCCCGAACATAAGCAGAGCCGGCGTGAATCCCGTCGTCTCCTGCACAGCGGAGCGACAGGCCAGCAGCACTACCGGCAGGTGGCTGTCCCAGTCACGCTGGTTCTTGTCCGACACCATGGCCAACTGCGCCGCCAGCGTGCGGTTAAAACGTTCCACCAGTCCGTCACTCTGCGGATGAAGGGGCGTCGTCCTGGTCTTATGGATTCCCAGGGTGCGGCAGACCTCCGCCATGACCTCCGACTCGAAAATTCTCCCCTGGTCGCTGTGCAGTTTTTCCGGAACCCCGAATCTGCAAAAGAACTCCCGCACCAGGATATCCGCAGTAGTGACCGCCCCTTGGTCCGGCACCGCATAGGCCTCTGGCCACTTCGTGAAATAGTCCATCGCCACCAGAACAAAGCGATTTCCAGAGTCCGTCACCGGAAAGGGGCCCAGCACGTCCACGGCCACCCGCTCCATCGGGCTGCCGCACTGGTAAGGGTGAAGTGGGGCGCGGGGTGCCCTCGAGGGGCCCTTCTTGGCAGCGCACACGTCACAGCAGTTCCACGTCGGTTCTACACCCAGGCCAATAGAAGCGTTGCCTCAGGCGCTTCAGAGTCTTGGTGACACCAAAGTGCCCAGCCCCAGGTGACCCATGAACTCCCCGTAGGACCGATCCCCAAAGCGCCCGCGGTACCACCACCTGAAAAACGCGCCGCCCGTTCGCCGGATCCTCCCAGGTATGGCACAGCACGCCGTCGGACAAACTAAAACTAGCCCAGTTGGAGCGCAACGCCTTAGCAATCGGGCCCAGCGGCACCACCTCCCCCCACGACGGTGTGACGTTCGCACTGAGCGCGTGTACTGCCCACGATAATTCGCGTTAATTCAGGTTAGCCGCCTGAATCGCGCCGAGCACCATTTCAAGGTGAGACAGTGCGGAGTCGAAGTCGGTTCCGTGCGGAAAGACATCATCCAAATAAACGACGCAGCACGACCGCGGAACCCCGCATAAAACACGCTCCATAAGACGCTCAAAAGTAGCCGGCGAGTTACACAATCCGAACGGAAGCATCGTGAAATGCCATAGGGCTGAACCGAGCAAGAAAGCGGTTTTCTCCGTATCCCCCGCCGCGAGGGGCACCTGCCAATATCCAGATAAACCCACACAACTGCGCTCCAGCATCTCCTCTATCGGATCTACACTCAACCCTGCATCCAGCGGACCCTCTACCGTATCATGCACCGAATCACACACATTCCCTCCCACCAGTTCACTTACCCCTAACTCGTCGCGTATCTCTACGGGGAGTCCAGTCACCAGCACCGAGCCCCGTGCACAGTCAATGATAGCTCCGACGTGTGAGAGCAGGTCCTTGCCCAGCATGCACGGGTCGTTGATGCGTCCTACCCAGAACTGTTGTTGAAAGGGCCCCTTGCCGACATCAATCGTCAACTCCATAACCCTAGGAGACCTATAGGATCCCCGGTGACTGAAGAGAGAGCGATGCGCTGGCTGTTGTCAGTCACAAACTCGCCCGCTACCTCCGTCGCGAGCTCGGGCCGTATCAGTGAGACTGACGAGCCCGTGTCCACCAGCGCGTTCACCGTCACTCCATTCAATGTGCATTTCAGGAAGTAGCCGCTGAGTCCGGCAGTTCCCGAAGCAGATCCCGAGGGTAAGCATAGCGTTCCTGGGGCCACCGTTACCCTCACTGGGTGGTCCCGGCTCCGTTTCCCGGGCTTGTGGCCACGCCCCCCCCGCAGCGCCATCACTCCAGTTGGGCATCAGACCGGCTCCGACCCCACCTCTGCGAATCACGGGCAACCGGCGACGTCCCCCACGGTCCAGGATGGCTTGAGAGGATGAGTTCGGACCGCTCCGCCACCCCCACCGCGGACTCCAGGGTCTGCGGGTCGGCCAGCCTCACGTGTTTGCGCAGCTCGCTCGGCTCGGGGGCGCGCAGAAAGTGATCCAACGCGAGCCTCCTCTGGGCCACTCGCGGAAACATTGGGTATGCTTGGCGGGTTAGCAGGGCCATCTCCGATGCCAGCACGCCCAGTGTCTCTCCCCGCCGTCGGCGTCTGTCCGCCACTAGCATTTTGGCGGCCGCCTCCGCCGTCTCGGCGTCCGTCCAGCCCGCACCGCCCGCCACGATCTCAAGCTGAGCTTCGAAGGCTGTCCAGTCAGCGCTGCCGTCGTAGGGGGTAAGGCGGGGTTGAGCCGTCAAGCCCGCCATCCCGGAGGCTTGCGCCGCCATCATCGCGCCGTCCGTTCCGCGAGTCGGCGCCGCTGTCCTTGCGCCATCCGCTCCGTGAGCCAGCGCCGCCGTCCTCGCGCCATCCGCTCTGGGAGTCAGCGCCGCCGTCCTCGCGTCATCCGCTCTGGGAGCCAGCGCCGTCGTGCTCGCGTCGTCCTCTCCCCGGCCACGACCTCCGAACAGCACGCTGGCGCCGTCAGGTCCGAGTCCACTCCGCTGGAGAGCCTTGCCTCTAGTCCGTTGGTCCGCTGTCTTCCTCCTCAGCCGTTCGATTTCCCCTGCCAGCAGCTCAATATCTTCCAGCAGGGTCACTTCTGACACCAAATGTGGCGTGGAAGAGGAAGGAAGACCCGTGAGACTCATGATGAACGCTCATAAGCTCTTTTATTAAACAGGCTTGCCACTCACTTACAGTCTTTAACAAGACTAAGAGAGCTAAAACCATCAACCCACAGAGCTCAAATAGCCCAAAAGCCACCAGCAGATCCAGAGTGGTGCCCACCCTCTCTGCATAACCCCTCCCAAGGGAGATGCCCCACCCCTGTCATCCTCGCACACAGGAGAACAGAAACATGCCTGCAGGCAGGCACACACACAACCCAGAGCCGCCACACTATTTTAGGTCAGAACTGCAGGCAGGCCAGTGGCAGGCCGGTTCAACACTCATATCCTCTTCTTCCAAAACCAAACCTTTGTAAGGTGTGGAGTGTGTGGTTCTGCACTGTGTGTCTGTCTTGTTGAAAAATGCAGTAATTGATGTGTTTTAATAAGTGAAGTGAAATTGTGCAGACAAACCATCAAATATATTGAGTTCATACTGTCTGCAATCAAATACATTTAAGTAAATCTTTTTCAAATATTATTTGCATTTTACATACTGTCCCAAACTTCTCTGACTTGTTTCAGTTGTAAACCTGAACTTGAATTCATGTTTTATAGGCATGTGCTCATGTTTTAAAGAAAAGGTGAAAGGTATGGACAAAAAAGCTACAGTTTGTGCTGGGATCAACAATATAAAGTAAATCTGTAAGTAGAAACATGCTGTAGGGTCTTTTCTATGCCATATTGCTCAGGAACTTAAGTTAAGGTGACTTTATCAAGAGTGCAGCTGCAGTGGTCAGTGGTCAGTGGAAGGACACATCAGATGTACCCTGGGGCAGAAGGTCAGCATTCCTTATGTCAGTCCTGAGATTAAACCTGTAAAACGTCCAGATGCTGGAGGTCCCTGATGGAGAGCTCTAACACACTACATCCCTGTCATGTACACACTGCTCTTTAGGGCAGGACAGATGTCTGCATACATCATCTTTCACTTACAAATGACTTGGCAGACTGAGACATGTCTATGGGGTAAATGTGTGTGTCTGCGTGTGCGTGTGTCTTTTTATGCATATGAACTGTCTATGCAATGACACCCTCTGCCCTCTCTTTCCCTCTCAGTTTATTTGTGTGGGCACTGAGAGTTAATTGAGCAGCTCTTCAGTTGATAGCGATAGCTTTGGGTGCTGTGCAGGCGCTGGCTGGGTGCCAGACTGAAGAGTGTGCCTGTGCGTGTGGAGAGCTGTTGACTCCTGCTGACTCACACAGCATTCACATTCCCATTTAAGTGCAATAGAACTGACACCTATAGCCCAGTCTGTAAAAACTCAATGAACTGTCAATTAGCTCCATTCAGGAGGCGAGTGAAGTATTGAGGTGCAGTAAGTAGGCTTTTAAGCCAACAGAAATTGACAATAAATAATTTATTCTCTCTCCTATGCTCTCTCCCTGAGAACAGGCCAACAACTAGAAATATCCAGGCAACAGCGTCCTGTGACCACTGATGGATGACTAAAGGATGACCAACACAAACTGTGCAGCAACAGATGAGCTTTTGTCTCTGTCTTTACATCTACAAGGTGGAGCAGCTATGTAGTACTGTTTAATAGAGTGGACAGTGAGTGAATGCAGTGTTTAAAAACTCCAGCAGCACTGCTGTGCACTGAAAAAAAGAAACATTCATTGGCTCAACTTAACTCAGTCAAGTTATCATTTTGCTTTTACTCAGTATAGTTGTAAATACATACAATTTTAAGTTGATTCAACTTAACTGAGTCAAAGCTAGATGAGAACTTGAATCAGTTAGGTTAGGTAGTTTTGTTCACACAACAATAGTTTAATTAACTCAACAGTTTTTTTTTCAAGTATTGTGGGCTTAAAGAATTTGGTTTATTTAATATATATATGGGTATTCTCAACATATGTAGCATATTTTTTAAAGAACTGTCATTACTGTCAGCATAACACTGGGGCAGCATAAGAGTAAACTCTGTAGCTTCAAGGCAACATACTGTGACCACTAGTAACACAGAACAAGGTAACTTGCTCTTACAGCCTACAAAGAGGCTGAGGCCTGGTGATCAACACATATACCCCACTAATACATGCCTAGGATAAGGTAGCTTTGGGCAACAGACAACACAAAAATAGTAAATAGGGGAGAGGCCACTTCCAATATTTAAATATGTGGTGCAAGGAGCCTTATGGGAAATATATATGAACCAACACTGTAGAAAGAGAACTGACACGTGTAGTATAGTAAAAGTTGGTTCAGATGGTTCACATTTTTTCATGGACAAAAACACAAAATCACTTTTTAGTGTGTGCCTGGACCATATTAATGGCAGTGTTTTTCTGTGTGGAATTTTTTTTAGTAATTTATTAAGGTAAAATCCTAATTAGGCTTAAAAATACATATAGTACATACCTATCTGAGAATGACAACTCTGTATATGTAAAAGTATAATGTATTTACAATGTGAAGAAGTTACTAAACTGCAATTCTGTTTTACATGTTATAAAGATTCTCCTCTCTCTTTGTCTCTCTCTCTCTCTCTCTCTCTCTCTCTCTCACTCTCTCTCTCTCTTTCTCTACCTGACGTTGTCATGCCGTTGGATGTAGATCTTGTGGAAGATTCTTTCTGGTGGCTTAAGAAAGTCCTCCTTCATCTCCATGGCAACATTTCTGGGCAGCAGACTCATTAGGAGGCGTTCCTATAAGAGGAATGATAAACACAGATTTACATAATCTTCATCCCCCATCACACTGACCTTTCTGGACCCTCCACATCTGTTCATATGTTATAGCATGCACAGCACTCCAAGTATTTTATTTATTTACTTACTGTTATGGAGAGTGATGGACGTTTAAAACAGCATACAATTAAAAATGCATTTCAGACTTATTTAATTATTTATTTATTAAAGACCCCAAATAAGATCTGTTACCACGTGGTCTGCGTGGGCAGATGTGAAGCATGGAGCTTAGGAATAAAAAAAGTGCAAGTGCAAGTCAGTGCTCACTTGATCTGCTTTCTTACTTTTATAAAACTACTAAATAGCCTGACTGTATAACACAATAGTTGTATAGTTACATTAATAAATCAGGATCTTCCATTAATCATATGGACAAATGAGCTTCAATTAAACATTATGGAGCTTGAAAAAAAATAATAAAACTGAAATTACATTACATTTAGTTTGCCCAACCGTCTATGCATTTAACCATCAATCCCTCCATCTACCTATCTATCCATGCATCCATCTACCCACGTATCTATCATTCCATCCATCCACCCATACACCTATCCATCCTTTTAAATACTCTTTGGACTGTGTTGGACTGATCTGAGGTGTGTGTGTTAGTGAGCTGGTGAGGGCTGATCTGAGGTGTGTGTGTGTTTGTGTGAGCTGGTGAGGGCTGAACTAAGGTGTGTGTGTGTTAGTGAGCTGGTGAGGGCTGATCTGAGGTGTGTGTGTTAGTGAGCTGGTGAGGGCTGATCTGAGGTGTGTGTGTGTTTGTGTGAGCTGGTGAAGGCTGATCTGAGGTGTGTGTGTGTTTGTGTGAGCTGGTGAGGGCTGATCTGGGGTGTGTGTGTGTGAGTTGGTGAAGGCTGATCTGAGGTGTGTGTGTTTATGTGAGCTGGTGAGGGCTGATCCGAGTTGTGTGTGTGTTTGTGAACTGGTAAGGGCTGATCTGAGGTGTGTGTGTTAGTGAGCTGGTGAGGGCTGATCTGAGGTGTGTGTGTTAGTGAACTGGTGAGGTCTGATCTGAGGTGTGTATGTTTGTGAGCTGGTGAGGTCTGATCTGAGGTGTGTGTGTTAGTGAGCTGGTGAGGTCTGATCTGAGGTGTGTGTGTGTTAGTGAGCTGGTAAGGGCTGATCTGAGGTGTGTGTGTTAGTGAACTGGTGAGGTCTGATCTGAGGTGTGTATGTTTGTGAGCTGGTGAGGTCTGATCTGAGGTGTGTATGTTTGTGAGCTGGTGAGGTCTGATCTGAGGTGTGTGTGTGTTAGTGAGCTGGTAAGGGCTGATCTGAGGTGTGTGTGTTAGTGAACTGGTGAGGTCTGATCTGAGGTGTGTATGTTTGTGAGCTGGTGAGGTCTGATCTGAGGTGTGTGTGTGTTAGTGAGCTGGTGAAGGCTGATCTGAGGTGTGTGTGTGTGTTTGTGTGAGCTGGTGAGGGCTGATCTGGGGTGTGTGTGTGTGTGTGTGTGAGCTGGTGAAGGCTGATCTGAGGTGTGTGTGTGTTAGTGAACTGGTGAGGTCTGATCTGAGGTGTGTATGTTTGTGAGCTGGTGAGGTCTGATCTGAGGTGTGTGTGTTAGTGAGCTGGTGAGGGCTGATCTGAGGTGTGTGTGTTTGTGAGCTGGTGAGGGCTGATCTGAGGTGTGTGTGTGTTAGTGAGCTGGTGAAGGCTGATCTGAGGTGTGTGTGTGTGTTTGTGTGAGCTGGTGAGGGCTGATCTGGGGTGTGTGTGTGTGTGTGTGTGTGAGCTGGTGAAGGCTGATCTGAGGTGTGTGTGTGTTAGTGAGCTGGTAAGGGCTGATCTGAGGTGTGTGTGTGTTAGTGAGCTGGTAAGGGCTGATCTGAGGTGTGTGTGTTAGTGAACTGGTGAGGTCTGATCTGAGGTGTGTGTGTTTGTGAGCTGGTGAGGTCTGATCTGAGGTGTGTGTGTTAGTGAGCTGGTGAGGGCTGATCTGAGGTGTGTGTGTGTTAGTGAGCTGGTAAGGGCTGATCTGAGGTGTGTGTGTGTTAGTGAGCTGGTAAGGGCTGATCTGAGGTGTGTGTGTGTTAGTGAGCTGGTAAGGGCTGATCTGAGGTGTGTGTGTTAGTGAGCTGGTAAGGGCTGATCTGAGGTGTGTGTGTTAGTGAACTGGTGAGGTCTGATCTGAGGTGTGTATGTTTGTGAGCTGGTGAGGTCTGATCTGAGGTGTGTGTGTTAGTGAGCTGGTGAGGGCTGATCTGAGGTGTGTGTGTTTGTGAGCTGATGAGGGCTGATCTGAAGAGTGTGTTTGTGAGCTGATGGGGGCTGATCTGAAGAGTGTGTTGGTGAGCTGATGAGCTTCATTTGAACTGAGTTGTGTGTGTTTGTGAGCTGGTGAGGGCTGATCTGAGGTATGCGTGTTTGTGAGCTGGTGAGGCATGCCTCGTTAACTCTCTGATTGCTATAAGTAGGCAACATAAGTGGGAGATCACACTGGTTGGTTGGCATGGCAGAGTTAAGTTTCTGTGGAAACGCACATTTTTCATTAGCCACACGTTACTAAGAGCAGGTGATAAATATCTTGTTGATTGGCTAAGCTGAGCTGCCAGCAATGAGTCAGGACAGATGCTGGAATAAACATCAAGAGCTGTTAAAAGTTCAGATCTGCACTGCTACTGCATTTGGTTCTTATAACCTTTACAAAACAGGAATAGTGTTTCTGACACACTACCAGCTCAAGAACAAGAGGTTAATACTTCCTTTGAATCCTGTATTCATTATGCATTGTAAATGATCTCATAATGCATTTGATATCATACATAATACCTTAGTAGGTATTATGTATCACTAATGTACCTACTAGGCAGTGTGTCTTTAAGAAACTCCTGAAGACTGAGCTCATCAAAGAGCACTTACTCTCTTAACACCTCTAACACACTAACTACTACTAACCTCATTTCCTTCTTCCCCTCCTCAAACTCCTTTAGGCCCTATCTAAAGATGTTTTACCTTCGACAACATCGACACAAACAGTAACAGTAAAGGATCAGGCAGTAAAACCTGCCTGACCTTCTTGTACTTCACTATTGTAAGTCTCTTTGGACAAAAGCATCTGCCAAATGTAATGTAATGTAATGTAATGTAAATATAACAAAGGTTCTTAACGTGGGGGTTGAGACCCCCAAAGAGGTTTTGAAATTGTGGTTGTCCAATGAAAAACATTTTTGTCGATTTTGTGTTTATGTCATAATTACAACACACAAACACACAAATGGACCAATAGAACCCCTTCAAAATTACCTGAAATAAACTCTTTTTACACCGACTTCCATTAACCTCTTAACACGCCCTGGCCCGCCGGCGGCCAGAAAAATATGATATTTAATATCTGGCTGTGTTTATGAATAGTTATAGGTTCAATATAGACACCCAATATACCATTTTAAAGCCTATTTAGCTGTATCTCCTTTCAGAAATTAAACATTTAGGGCGAAATATGCCTTGGTTATGAAAATATTAAATCATAATTTTCATATTTCCGTTTATCGTACGTCCATATTCGAATGCGGACATGTTATACACCATTCGAACCGTCTGGCTCTCCGGATTCCGAAACTGTGCTCCGTTTTAGTGTAGGATGTACGGTCCCTGAATTAGAGCTGAAAGAGCGCGTTGCAGCGCGTGTTCAGAGTTGAAAAATGCTCAGTTTTTTTCCTGTAGTAACCTAAAGTCACTCCCCCCACCCCCCCAACACCCACCAGCGCGTCCCCCACTCTCTTACCTTCAAAAAGAGCCCAGACTCAAGAAAATCCATCAATCCAGTCTCCTATAATCCACAGTTATATCCACCCCGCGCGAGGAATAATGTGAGACGGAATCTAAACTTTATAAAAAGTTTATAAAAAGAATTAAAAGCATTTTATTCGACGCTACGCCGATTCTGGCCCACAGCCAGACAGGGCGGAGCCTACTGGACATGACGGTATGAGAATGAGGTCTGTCAGCCAATCAGGTGGCGAGCTCGGCCAGCTGAAAGGCAAAGAAAGGAAGATGCTTGGCCATAGAAACTTTCTCTAATAGACTTTCCACTCAGCAGAACAACCGCTCTTAAAGAGACACTGCGGATTTCTGTTTGTATATGAGTAGACCACACAAAAACCCAGAGTTTACTGCAAAATGAGTTATAAAAGTGGTAGTTTTTATTCTTATAAAGTTTCCAGTCCTTTGGAGAAAGAAAATACCATTACTGGTTCAAATCACTATAACTTCTAACCAGTAATAGGTAGCAGTTTAAAATTTTATATGATGATTGTAAACACATTATAGTATATATGAATAGTTCATTTTATGTGTCTAAAAATAAAAAAATAAAATAGAAAATCTGAAAAGCACCTAAAAATTTTCCTGGTTTTTACCATATTTTGGCCATTACATGTTCAATTGAATGTGAATGTGAAAATGCTTTAAATGAATTGTGTAAAGGCTTCTAAGTAATATTAATTCATAGAATTGACTCTAAGTTATTTAATATTGGAGTGATAAGCCTTCAAATGTGAGTATGTAATTTCAGGCGGAAAATGGTAAAAATAGGCTTGGAGCTTAAGAGGTTAAAAGATATATATTTTATATCTCATATATATGTAACACAGTGGATCAACACCAGCAGATGACATGGCTCTCTAAACCATCACTGACCATCAGTAAATTGAGCATTTTATTTGGAAATCAAGGGAGCAGAGTCTGGAGGAAGAGTGGAGAGACACACAGTCCAAGCTGTTTAAGGTCTAGTGTAAAGTTTCCACAATCAGTGATGGTTTGGAGAGTCATGTGATCTGCTGGTGTTGATCCACTGTTTTATCAAGTATCAAGTCCAAAGTCAGTTCAGTATTTTCCTGCAAAATCTTGCAGCACTTCATGCTTCCCTCTGCTAAAAAAAATTATGAAGATGAAGATTTCATTTTTCAGCAGGACTTGGCATACTGCCCACACTGCCAAAAGTATCTTATATATTATGGTCTTATATATTATAATTTCTGAAATACTGATTTTTGTGTTTTCATTGGATGTAAGCCATAATCAATAATCGCCATAAACAATAATAATACATCTAAATAATATATGAGTTTCACATTTTGAACTGATTTGAGTTGCACTAGTATACTTGTTGTGCCCCCCCCCCACCACACGAAAAACAACTAATATAAACATTTACACCTAAAAAAAATATTTAGGCATCTAGCTCTAGCTTGTTATTTTGTATACTATTTTTATTATTATGTTTTTATTTTATTTATTTTTAAACTAAAATAGTGCTAATTGTTTTTGAAGTGCATATTAATTTTATCTTTGATGAATGTTAAAGCTATACCTTATTTTAAAATCTAGAATCTTAAATGGATAAATTTTTATAGATAGTATTAATCATTTAAAATACTTATTAAATCATTACAATTATTTTGTTGATTTGTCTTTAATTTGTTGAGTTATATATTATTCAAAAAGTACATTGTACACAAATTACAAAAATGTAGCTTGATCCAAACTTTTGAACAGTAGTGTACGGTCATGTTGCTGTTCTTTGTCAAAGCAGGTGAAGTGGTTGGACAGCAGTTGAGTTTACACAGAGTAAAACTAATGGAAACTTTGAATAAAGTGACATAAACAGTAAACAGAGCAAGACCAGACTCACCGGACTCCTAACAGTAAAGGATCAGCCAGTAAAATCAAGGAACTGAAATCAAATGTCTTTTGGTTAAAGTTTATCGCACTCCTTTGACCTCAACCACAGCACCATAATTACATTATACAATAGAAAACAACCCATGGTTCAGAAATAGTTTTTGTGTGTGGAAATAAACCAGCCTTATTGAGCCCCTTCCTCAAAACTGCCCAGAATTGTTCCTGGGTGCAGACTATTTTTTTGTGTGAAAAAAGTATGAGTTATGTAAGTAAAGCCTTGTTCCTTTTAGTTTAATACTTTGACAGCCACCTCTTTATATTATCAAATTATCACTCAGGTTTACTTCATCACCAGGGAACTCAACAGAGCATTATTACACTCCTCACTGATTTTTATTTACTTTCATACTCATTATGACAGTGTCCATCTCACACTTATCAACTTATTGCATTAAAAGAAAGCATTCCAAAACATTAGAAATGTTTTCATTGCCTTCAATTAGATGTCAAATCTGTACATTCTTATGAGATTCTAAGTTTCTTAATTAATGTACATGTTTTTTATTGCAAGAATTCAAACTTTACAGGCTATCCATTTCCAACAGACTATTACACAGATTTTAATAAAATAGTTTTTATTCCTCAAACAAAAAGAAAATGATAATTTAATTAGATTACAATGACTTTTAAGACATTTTCAACACATTTTTGGTTAGTAAGGAGTGTAGTTGGTAGTCATTTTCTGAATATATAAAAGTTAATAACTGTATATTAAATATATAACTTGTATATATAATCATGTAATACACATTAATAATAGTTAAGTAGTTGAATAGAAATACTGTTTCGCTACAACAATGTAAGACAATTTTCCAACACTTATCTAAAGTTTTTGCTTGTTTTTCTTGCGGTGGACATTATGGCACGGACATGAGAAAATGCAATAGTTGAGTTGAGAGGGCCTACGCACTGGCTGGTACTGGTAAAGGTGTTTAGTGTGTGTGTGTGTTAATGTGAGTGTGTGTTAATGTATAGAGTGGGTGGTGTTACCTTCTATTTGGGGAGTTTGTTAGGTGGGAGGTGGATGAGTCATGTACAAACAATTATAACCAATTTCAGTCGCTAAGGAACAAGGAGAAAGTGTCATCTGTAGTGTAGTTAGAAAGAACATGTATTACATCTCTTAATTTATCACTTCGTTCTACTTAATTGACAAATTGGTCCATGTTACACCACTGCAGTTCTCAACTAAGGCGGCTCATGTTCAAATTTCCTTTGACGAGCAACTAATCAGCATGTGGGTCAATATGATTATGAAACGTGATATAGATGTGTTATAGATATACTGCCATTCTCCTATAGTGTGTCAGAGTGTTTGATAGCTACAGTGCAATATTCTGGTGTAAAACAGTGTAAAGTGTTAGGAGCAGGATCAGAGATCTGTAATCAAGATGAGTGCTTCAGTTAACAACCAGTCTTGATTTGAGCCAGCCCTGTCCAATCTAAATCTTTTAGCCTTTAGCCTTAAACTTTAAGCCTTTAAATTAGACTGAACTTGGCAGCAGGTTGTTCAGTTAGACACATCTTGCCAAAGAGAAGCGAGATTTATGAAAAAAGATTTGTGGATCAGTCTGAAAAAAGGTTACAACAATATTTCTAAGACGTTTGTTCCTCCAAAGTAGAAAAAGAGACACAGTGTCCTAAAGCGAGGCAGTCTGAAACTTTAATTTGGATGCCCTCTTAACATTTCTTCAAAAATAAATCACAGTGACCAAGAGGAACATCTGTGTTACTGTCTCAGTTATGGTCAGTGTTCATGACCAAACTATAAGAAAAAAGATGGGCAGGAGCTGCAATTTACGTCAGATTAGATCAGTTGTAACCATTTCTATACACATATAATAGAAATTTTGATTTGTTTAAATACAGTTTACCAAGAAACTCTTTTGAGAACATTCTTCTAGAGATCTGGAGTAGCACGTTATGAACAGATTGGCCAACAGTAGTGCCTATTACGTAAAGCTACAATTTCAATGCTTTTCAGCTGTAAAGCGTGGTAATCAGAAAATTATTCAAGAGAATGTTAGGCCATCTGTCCATGAGCTGAAGCTGAAGTACAGCTAGTTTACACAACAAGATGAAAAATCCAAAGCCCACAAGCAACTTCACATTTCAATGTTTTAAAAACAATACATTTACATTTTCGGTCTAATCAAAGTCTAAACCTAAGCCCTATTAAAACGCTGTGACAGGACTTATAGTACGCACTTATTTGATTTAAATCATTATTTAAATGCCATTACTTTATACCTGGTCTTGTTTGTGTCACAAAATACTCCGTAAAACGTAAAAAAATATGAAAAACAAATCCCAAATACAGTTAATACAAGATGTTTGTCATGATGCCCAATTCAAACAGATCAAAACTCTATCTTAACATAACTAAGAACATGGTAATAATTTGGATGGAACATTTTATAAAACACGATCCATAATAAGACGGCACAATATTGTATTTTGTATATATTTCACTGATCACCAATGATTCAGCATGTCACAATATTAACAATACACACTGTATTTTATACAAGATAAAAAAAATAATCAAAATGATATTTGGCAGATAAAACCTGCATATGGTAGGTATGTCATGGAAGGTGAGAACACAGCAAATTTCCTTTTTGCGTCAAGCAGCAAAAGAGTTAGTCACACTGAATTAAATTTGCTTTGCGTGATATTGTATGCCCTGCGATTTGAACACTGCTCATGCATTACAACACTGAAACAATATTCTGGCAGAATGATATACTATATATTTGGAGGGTAGTATTGAGTAATTGTGTTGGGTATTTTGTAGGGGTGTGACGAGATCTCGTGGCACGATATCTCGCAAGATTAAACATGACGATATTTCTCGTCCAGCTTAAACCTGTCTCGCGGGAAGAAAAAAAAATAGTTTAGTGTGCACTTGAGGGATCTGGCAACCCAGTAGCGATACAGTGGGTAGCTGAGGAGTGAGAGGAGCTCTCAGCAGAAGAGGAAGATTTGGGTATTTGCATAGAACAGAGGTCAGTAATGGGCGGACCGCGGTCCGGGTCCGGATCCAAACGTTGTCTAATGCGGACCCAAACCTACTGAGAAGGATTTAATTGTGTACACGCTTTGCGGCACAGACCAATCACGCGTGGGGTAAGATCACCAAACGCTCTCTTCAGTCAATCAGATCTGTGCAGATGTGGTACGAAAAAATAAATAAATAAACACACCGCTCCTCATGGGGGATGGAACCCGTGTTGTCAGGGTCGCGGTCGTGAAAAAACGCCTTTATAAGGAGATAGGGAGCCCGAAAACGAGAACTGGACCATACTGAATTCTAATTAAATAACTTACTCCTGGCATAGAAGATGCTTCTGCTACTTTTAAGTTGTATATCTGGCTGCATTTTGGCTACAGTGGAAACAATAAACAGTAACAGAGTCACCAACAAGACACACAAACCATATGTAAATACTGTAAGTAAATGGTACACGGGACTGTTTCATAGACAGTTATACTAATCCCTTAGCTCTGTACTGTATTTAAAAAAAATGTTCTGTCTCTGTTTGCACTTCAAGCATAGTCTTAATATGACTGGTTATTGTTATGAATAGTTAGATTACAAGAGATTTAGGAGAAAAAAAACACAAACCATAGTCTTAATATGACTGGTTGTGGTTTGCATTTACTGTTTGCACTATATAAGACCTAGAAAAGTTTTATTTTTATTTTTTAATCTTATTTTTATTTCTATTTCCTATCAAATCAATGTGTGAGAGAAACCAGTCTGTTAATTGTCTGTTATATGATTCTGTCAAATAAAACAAATAAAAAAAAAAAGTTTTCAAGCCATTTTTCATTTTTGACATTTTCTTTAAAATTTTATTTTTAAATCTCGTCTCGTCTCGTTCTCGTGAACCCAATATCGTGTCTCGTCTCGTCTCGTCTCGTGATATTAGTGTCTCGTCACACCCCTAGTATTTTGTAATGAATCACCAACAAACCAAAAATGGTAAATATAACGATCACAATTATATTTGTTTATGAATATATGAACATGTGACCAGATTGTTATTTGCTCAGAAAAGTTCAGTCAATCTGGAGGCGCATCTCATGAGTTGGACCAGTCAGGTTTTTGTGTTTCTTTGTGTTTAGCGAAAGAATGGAAAGCCCAATAACTGAGTACACACAATAGAAACCAGCGGACAGATGCTTCAGACTAATATGTGTGTTTTGAGAAAACAGGTGTTCAGTTCCTTCATTAGGTGCAGGAAAGCTATTTAAAATGCCAATCAATCACAGATCCCTCAGATGTGAAAGATAGAGATTAAGCTGAAACCTGGTAGATTTCTCTTTTAATAGCCTTATAGCTGCATGATCAGAATGCTAATTCTGGCAACCCACTAACCTTACACCCCGGATTTCAATCACTGTGCGTGCGTGTGTGTGTGTGTTTGCAGATAAAGCTTGACCTTTAAGGCAGTCGGGGGGAATGAAAGCAATCTTGCAAGGTAATTACCTGTCAAAATTGTGACTTTTTAACTTGAAGGAGAAAATAAGATATCTGATTAGCTGATTGGAAACACTGCACCAGTGTCTTAGTGTGCGCAATCTAGCACGTATGTATCTGTGTGTGTGAGTGTGTGTGTAAGTGTGTGTGTGTTTTTCTGACCTGTTTTTCATTTTCGTCTTCCAGCTGCAGGCGCTCTTGGATGCAGTTCCTGGCCTGTAGAAAGGCCTTCCTCTGGGCACGCTCAGTGAGGACCCGCACAAACACACCAGACAGGTTCACACCAACCAGCAGCACTGCATTCGCCACCAGCTACAAACACACAGAGAAAACGGGGTCATCTTGCTGCATGTGCGTGTGTGTGTGTGTTTATGACATTTAATCAGCATTCAGCACCAGAATACCAACTTTCTGACAAACGGTGGGAGGTGTAAAGGAAAGATAGATATGTGAGGAGCGTGCTTTAGAGAAAGAGACAGAAGGGAGGGAAACGCTTATTTGCATAGAGAGGGGTTGGGTTACTGGGTTCATTTCTCAGAAATTCAATCTGAGACGTGGCTGCCAGAACCCAGGAACTGAGTGAGCGTGTGCCCCACTCCTTTCTGATTAAGTTCAGACTTCTTATGCCACTAAACTACAGACGTCTGACCTGTAGGCAAGAACAGACAGACACTCAAACTCAGAAAAAGTGGCAGAACCAATCAGAATCTCCATTTCAGTTGAGGGGGTGGGATATTTCTCTCAGAAAAAATGTGTTTATTGAAACCATGTCCCAAACGATGCCCTAAGCTTGAAGACATCTCCCAAAACTATGAAAAGGGAATGACATCAATGTGCAGACCTAAAGGACAAGATACTGGAGGTCTGCTCTCCGGTGGTAATCATCAATACCTTGCAATTAACTACCTCAGTGCTGGCAGGGGGGAGAACAATGCATATATACAGGAGTTGGACAATGAAACGGAAACACCTGGTTTTAGACCACAATTTTTTTTTGTCTCGATGAACAGTCCTGGTAAAAACAGGAGAGTTGAGGTGCACAGTGAATTCTGCCGTGATTTGGGCAGCCGTGGTTTTATGTTTTTTGGATACAATCCGGGTTAGCACCCGAACATCCCTTTTAGACAGCTTCCTCTTGCGTCCACAGTTAATCCTGTTGGATGTGGTTGGTCCTTCTTGGTGGTATGCTGACATTACCCTGTATACCTTGGCTCTTGATACATCACTAAGACTTGCTGTCTTGGTCACAGATGCTCCAGCAAGACGTGCACCAACAATTTGTCCTCTTTTGAACTCTGGTATGTCACCCATAATGTTGTGTGCATTGAAATATTTTGAGTAACACTGTGCTCTTACCCTGCTAATTGAGCCTTCATACTCTGCTCTTACTGGTGCAATAATGTGCAATTAATGACAATTGGTCACCAGGCTGGTCCAATTCATCCATGAAACCTCCCACACTGACATGACAGGTGTTTCAGTTTCATTGTCCAACCCCTGTACATGCAGATATGTGGAGAAATTAGGGAATTAAATTGTATTATTCTAGGCTGTGTACCAAACCTCCACTTTTACACTAAATAGTACATCTGAAATATAGTATGTGTAGATATGGTGCATGCAAATTTGTGGGCCAGACATATTCAGCAGGAATAAAAATTATTATTATTATTATTATTTTTCCCAACCTAAGGACGTAGTAAGAATGTAAGAAGTTCAATACAATTGGAGCAGCAACACTGAAAGACCTGAAACTCATAGAGGAAAACCTTAACCTGGCAACAGCCAGTAGACAAGAGTGAGAGGACCTAAGCCTGCATAAAGGAGCATAGAGCACAAGTTGAGAAGACAGATAAGTAGGTACAAGGACATACAATGCCTTAAAGTATACATTTAAAACGATCTGTGATAGAGAGCCTTTGTGGTTGGTGGAGTACATCATGATATGAAATTATACAAATCTCTTGGCGTGAGCTAAGATTCTGTTAGCAGAGTTCTGGATATACTGTAGTGGACATAGTGTTGCACGGTATACCGATACTAGAAATGTATCTCAATACTCATTTAAAGGGGAGATTTGTGTACACACAGAGCTCTCTCCCCCTCTCCCTGCAGGGCAGCATATTCAGTGAGTCAGAAGAGAATGCAAGGCAAGGCTGATAGCTAATACCAGCAGTTTTGCTGACCGTCCTCAGCTTGTACAGAAAGTATGCGCACAAAGCCAATATAGAATTATTTTACATATGTATCTGATGATCAGGGCAACCATTTGTACAGATCCAAACAGTCTGCAAAAGATGTTTTAAACCTGTGCAGAACAAAGGAGTAACATCTTCAACTCGACAGACATGTAGAGTTGTTTAAAGAATGGCAGGATAAGGAAATTTGGTAGATTACAATTACATTGTGCTTTTATCCTCATGTATAAATCAGAGTGGGAGTCTTTTTGTGTCAGTCTTTTACAGGTGGCAGTTTAGAGCAGTAAAAACAGTTTATATTAACTGGCTTTATATTTGTAAATAACGACCAATGTGGCAAAAACCTCTACGTTTGAACTGGATGTATTGTGTTTAATCCAACTTCCAAACGAATTTTTTTTTTTATGAAAATCAAGTGTTTCCTGATTGTCAGGACCTGTTATAAACAAGCTCTTTAAACTCAGCTGTACTTGTAATTGTAATTAAAGCATGTAGATTTTTGTCAACAATCATATCTATTGCTAGAAAATGCAATTGTTATAGACTTCATCACATTGTTCATCTTTTCAGTTTTTTTTTTATTTTTTTATTAATAAAAAAAACAAAGCATTTTTAGTTTCATGTTTAATATTCTATCATTCCATTAATTTCTGATGTTTTAGTTTTTTTCGTTTGAGTATTAGTATTGAGATATTTAGGCAAGTATTGTATTGAAAGTTTTGGTACCAAGACAACAAGATGTAGAGTTTTGGAAGGTAGACCATAAAACATACTTTTAATGATGAGCAGAGTATGGAGTCTAGCTATATTTCAAACATGGAAAAACGCAGTCTTCGTAAAGGTTTAATATGACCTGAAAAGCAAAGACAAATGTCTAACAGAATACCAAGATTACATGAAAAAGTGGAGGGAGTGACTGGAGTATAATCCACTAAACAAATAGAATCTAAATAAACAGAAGTGGCTGCTTTGGTACCTATAAACAACATTTCAGTTTTTTTGGAACTGACTTTGAGAAAATTAACATTCAGCCAGCTAGTTAACTCCTGGATACAAGAAAACAGAGCAGATAATGGAAGGATTTAGCAAGTTTGAAAGTAAAAACCAGCAGAAAGTTGTGAAATGAGTAGAATATGATTAACTGTACCAAAAGCTGCTTTGAGATCAAGAAGGAATAACACAGAAACACAACCAGAGTCAGCAGAGATGAGCCGATCATTAAGAACACAGACAAGAGCAGCCTCAGTACTGTGATGACAATAAAAACCTGACTGAAACTTCTGAAAGAGTTGCAGGTGGGAAGTAACAATCTTCTTCAGAACTGTAATGACAAAAGGCAAATCTGAAATTGGTCTAATGGCCTTGTAAAGCTCTAAAGTAACTAGAAATAGTAATAATCGAATAGTAATAAAGGTTATCAGGCCTGGATTTCCATATTACTTCAGCAGAAATGATTTTAATTTCATCGGTGAATAGATTGTGTCAAATATTGGATGTCAGAACTGTGTTGTTTGAAGTAGACAGACATTTCGATTTAAGTTGTGGATGGGATCAGGACAGTGTTGGCTTTTTTTCTGAGTGGGATGAAATCGTACAGGAGTGTGATTAAAGAAGATTAAAGACAAACAGTTCTCTAGGTTTAAATGTCTTTGTTTCGAGCAAATGTGTACCATAACAAGTGTGACTGTTTTCGATTATTTTCCCAGGGTGCTTCTTTAAAGCATCATGATTCAGACTGCATGTGTAATACATCTCTGCTGAAATTAATTAATAATAATGCCATTTTAACTCAAACCTTTATCTCCACCATGTTGCTTAGACAGCTGTAAACAAGGCCTTCACCTCTGACTTGTCCTTGTCTGTATCTCACAGAATTTTGGGGCGAAAGGCTGCTGCTGTGCTGCTCTCATCACTGCTGATCAATAAAGGACACAATGAGGCCAAATAGAGGGCATATGTGATCACCCCACTTAACACTAAAATGTGAAATGTGGAGCTTTGTGGTCAGTGAGAGCATATGCAAATCAGGACTGCGGGGCTGCAAGTGCAATCCATGTAACTGCGTTTGAAAGAAATGTTTATACACTTGGATACCTTTCCCATGTTAGTGAGGTTTACTACTGTTGCAATGTTTCCTCCTGCTGCATTACTAAGCTATAACTCAATGCTTTGTCATATTCTAGATTGCACGGTTTGTTATACGCAGTGCTGAGAGTGGCATACTCGTCGTCTTTTTAGTCAGAGAAATTTAGCATATTGGTCAGGATTTCATTTTCTTGGAATACTTTATCACAACTCCATCATATCAAAAGATGTGACGCCACCCTCCCAACCAGTTTATAATGCATGCATGTTAAAATGTTGAAAGAGAAAGAAATCACTTCTTCACTTTCAGTGGAAGCCAATGTAAAAGACTATTCTACGGTGGCCGAGAAAGCCCAGCGCAGTGCAAATTGAAAAGCGCTGCAAAAGCACAAAACACATCCATCAAAATTACAACACAGGCGCAGCAAATAGAAAAACGCGCTGCAAAAAGAAAAACGTGCTGCAAATACAACCACAACACAACGGAAGGGAGTCACAACACAACGGAATTTTCCCGAGGGAGCTTAAAAGATGCTGTACCAAAGGACAATAAGTGGCAAACAAGCTTCTGAAAAGTAAGTTATGTTTATTACCTGTGATTACCACGGTTGTGTGCATATTATTAAAAGTTCTGCCACTTATTGTCCTTTGTACACATAGTGAAGTCCAAGATGTTACTGAAGACACAGCTTAGCTGGTACAGCATCTTTTAAGGTCCCCTGGGAAAATTCCGTTGTGTTGTGACTCACTTCCGTTGTGTTGTGGTTGTATTTGCAGCGCGTTTTTCTATTTGCAGCGCATTTTTCTATTTGCAGCGCGTTTTTCTATTTGCTGCGCCTGTGTTGTAATTTTGATGGATGTGTTTTGTGCTTTTGCAGCGCTTTTCAATTTGCACTGCGTTGGGCTTTCTCGGCCACCGTACTATTCAGCTTTTAACCACCTGGTTAAAAAAATGGAGATAATGTTTTATATGTCTGTTTAGAACAGCAAAATGCATTTGTATTAAGAATTGGAGCTTTCTGTACTGTCTTTTTTGTGAGTGAGCATTTGCACAAGCCACAGAATGAAATTTAGATTACTAAAGACTTGCTGTTTTTGTTGATGTATAGTCTTATTAATGTGTATATTTCTCCAAGGGCTACTGTGTAACATCTATAGTATGTAATATAATACTATTCAATTTAGTCTACATCCTTTGTATTCCAAAAAACACTGTAACAGAATTATTTAAAAAATTGTGACAGATGATAAAAGGCAGATCGATGGTAGTTTATAGTAGTTTCTCCTCGGTTTTGTGTGGTTCAGCTAGTCAACTGTGTGGTGTCCTTAACTTTACAAAGACCAAATAATAAGATGATTTTAGGTTGACAGATTTGCCTGTATTTCTTTGGCTTCTTTTTTTTTGACAAGTCATACAAAACACAGTTTATCTTGGACAATCAATAGCCATTCACCTATCACATTTTCAAATTCCATTCTACACCATCGTAAAAATGCCCATAAGAGCATTTAAGAGACAGGGCTTCAGAGAATAGAGGAGGCACATAGACAAAAGCCATTAATTATTACAAGCACTCAGATTATAGAGTTCAGTTGGTGGATTGTGTAAAGGGCCCAAGTTATTGATCTGCAGCTATGGATTGGGTACCACCTTTAACCTTATCAATACCAGAGAAAATAGAGGGTGATAATCAATTCTCCTCTCAATGGAATTACTATTTAGTTACTGGACAGCAGCAACGTACTGACAAGACAATTACAAACAGTTACTCACAAACAAAATGCTAGTATTTCCCTGTTTTTGCATTTTATGATGTATGAAAAAATAATGATGAATGAGCTAATATAAACAATGCATAAAAAATCCTTAATCCTACTGTCAAGTTGCCAAAGTTTTGAGTTTAAGCGAGAAAATGGCAGCTAATAAACTGACAAAAGTGAAGTTCCAATTTCTTTAAAAAGTTCCCATTTTAAAAGACCAGTCCCCTCACTGACTGCACATAAAAGTGATGGAGACTTTGAAACATTTTCATTTCACTGCACATTTCTTGGGGAGATAATGTAGTGGATATTATGAGCAAGCAAAATCACAGCAGCTCTTTATAGCCATTTGAAGTTCTGCCATTATCAGCACTTTATTCCCCATGATATAAAGTAACACTCAATCACTTTAACTGATGTCTTTCTACCCCGTCCATACTACAGTGCTGATAACACTGAGCAGTGATTTTACAGACTTAGGAAATAACAGAATAACCTTCATTTCCAAACTTACTTATATAGTGGCATACAAAAGTTTGGGCAATGATCTGATTTTTCAAAGGTATAAAAACATAAAAAATTAAGCAAGATTTGGTTTTATTTTAATTTTACAGTACCCATTAAATTGAAGGGACTGGTGGTTTAAATAACTAACAAGTAAAATGACCTGAACAATAATTTGGGTCATTAGTACCACTCAATTGGCAAGTATTACAGCTTGTAAATGCTTTTGCAGCAGTTTTTTTATTCTTGTTTTGGAGCTTTTTTTAACCCGTTTTACTTAGATAATCACTGCTCAATTCAGTTCACAGATTTTCCATGATGTTTAGGTCAAGGGACTGCAAAACTTAACATGCATTGGCTATCCACTTTCTGGAAGGATTACACTCAAAAGCATACAATGTTGTAAAAAATAGAAACAATGGAATAAAAAGAACTAAAGGATATTTACTGTTATAATAAATTTACATCATGATGTATTTTTCATTTAACAAACAAATACTGATATTTTACTATATTAACTTATTATGGTTTTCATCATATTGTATCATGCACATGTTTTATATCACTCAGCCCTATTTCACTATATCACTCAGCCCTATCTAGCAGTTTTATTTATTTCATACACACTAAAAACAGTTACAATATAAAAGTACTTTCTTGTACTCAAAGGTACACTTTTTATAATTGTACCCTCAAAGGTATAATATTGGTCTTTAGAGGGTCAGATGTGTTCCCTCTGAAGTACAAAGTCTTCCCTAACAGCAGGAAGTACATATTTGTACCATTTAACCAACCAAAAGGTACATTCAGTATTTTGTATCACTAATAAACAATATATATATTTTATTTATACATTTTTCATTTGAAAGTCAGACATTGTTGGATCACCAAGTACTTAAAACATATTTAGTTGATGATAAAGTTTAGGATATTTATAATATTTACATGAACTAAACATGGGTACAAAAAAGACTTTCACTGAAAGGTACTCTGTTGTTCCTCAAAATAAGGTACAGCCCCAGCGACTACCTTTTTACTCTTTTAAGTACAAATCTGCACTTATTTTTCTTAGTGTGTAGATCTCAGTTTGACCTCAATCATTTCTGTTAACTACCATTTTTAATTACACAATGAATTCGTAATAACACTTTGTTATCTTACCCTCCCTTCTTTGTGGGGACAAATCATGTTTCACTAGGCAGCTGCCTGGAGGAACCCATGGTTGCTGATGGCTGAGACAAGGATTTAAAAGTATTTCTAAAGCTCTAAAAGTTGCATCACCAGGCCTTTTCTAACAATAATTATAAACAAACCTGAAATAAATCTTCATGATTTAACAGCTTGGTAAAAGTTATGCAAACACTTTTGAAAAAAGATTGATGCCCAAGTTTTTGCATGGTGCTTGCAAGACAGAGCTCTTTAAAGAGAACTTACTCTCCTAACACCTCTAACAAACTAACTACTTCTAACCTCCTTTCCTTCTAACCTCATTTCCTTCTTCCCCTCCTTTACTCCTCTATCCCATTATTCCCCATTGACCTCCTTTAGGCCCTATCTGAAGATGTTTTTTACCTTCAATTCCATTACTTTTTGTACTTCACTGTAAAATTTTACCAGCACATAAAGAACAATCAAAAATAGATTAGCTTTTACTTTATGACTGTTAGAGGTAATTAGGTGGTAATCAGCTGAATTAGACAAATAAGACAGATAATATAATGAAAAAGCTGGTATGTGCCCTTAACACATCTCAATACTTACAGCGTATCACTGGCTTTTTACTGTATTAGTGTTCCATTACTGTATCAACAAGTTAATTATGAGCAAGTTAATTATGAGCAAGTCTATTATCATAGCCTGTGCCTACACCCTCTCCTAAGTTCACAGCGGAGAGAGAGGGTGTGTGAGATTAACAGCTTAAGGCTTATGAAACAGTGATGGGAGTCTTGGCTTCCCACACACAGCACCACAGTGAATGAGATGTGATGGCCGTGGCCTTGCCTTATGCGTTTAAGGTCAGAACAGACAGGCCGGACAGAGACGCCTGAGCCGTGCACGGTCACACCAACATCGATTTGATTTGAATGCCCACGAGGGCCATCATGGGGCCAACGAGCAGCCTGCAAGGTCGAGTTTAGCGCACAGACACAGAGTGAGAGAGTGAGTGATAAGGACTGGGTGTCAGACCGTGAGTAACTCTATCCTGGGGTGGTAGTGGTGGCAGTGGTGGTGTGTGTGTGTGGAGGGGGGTGAAGGTGTTACAACTCAACGTGCATTGAAACACTAGTGAGTCTTATTATTTATTTAGCTATTAGTAATAATAATGTCACCTAGTGTGTGTAAAGAGTCTTAATAGGGGGATGTGGGCTAGGTAGAATTTAGGTGGACATGAACTTTCAGTGGGTTTGTACATGTGTTTATACTGGGACCCAGTTAGTTCCAAAATGGGCCTCTTTATTACAGTCCAATTTATACTCACAGATGTCATTTCTAGGCCCTATGTGCAGTTAACAACCCAGATAGTGCCCATGTTTAACACCCAATGGTTCCATCACTTCTGAAATTGCACTATTATTGGCTTGTTCCTTTACACCGGGCTGAAACCCCCTTTATACACACATTAGCAAGCATGTTAACATAACATAACTATGCACGTGCAGTGCAAGCACGGAATATAAACACAACAGCACCGGCGTGCACGCGCCATACAGTGCAGACACCACATGCATGCATGAATGCACATTCAGTTTTTGCTCAAAGTTGGTTTATAGTGAACACAGGTGAGGAGGGGCTTACCGGAGTCCAGACGCGCGGCCTGTGTGCCGTCACCGACGTGGCCGTCACGATGAAGTGGGACGCGGCCACCAGCACACCGAAAAGCACGGCCAGCAGCGTGCGCACGGGCAGCAGCGAGTACGCCACGAACGTGACGAGCATGAGCTGCCAGACGCCCTGCTCGGGGGTCGCTGCCGCTGCCGCCACTGCAGACCCAAAGCTCCCCGACGACGCCGCTCCCGCCGCGGAAGCAGCATCGGTATCGTGGGTCCGGGGCGCGCGCGCAAGCGCCAGCGGGATGGGGCAGCAGAGGAGCGCGAAAGTGAAGCTGAAGAGGAGCGCGAGGCGCGCGATCTGCTGCAGCTGCGTCACCTGCAGGTACTTGACGTTGGCCACGATGAAGAGCGAGGCGAAGATGACGCAGTGCACCGGGTGCGAGCCCGCCGACACGGTGAAGCGCGAGCCCACCGACAGCAGCTCGACGAGCGCGAGCGCCGACGTGGCCAGAATGAGCACGGCGAGCGCCTTGAGCGTGGCGGTCTGCTCCAGCTTCAGGTTGTACTTCTGGAAGAGGCCCTCGAGCTCGCGGCACTCGAACTCGTCCTCGCAGGGGACGCGCGCGAGCGGCGTGCGGGCCAGCCAGCGGCTCCTGCGCCGCCGCGTGTGGACGCGAGGGAGCGGAGCCCCCACCTCCCCCTCCTCCTCCATACTGGGGCCATCCATCCGCCCCGCAGCCGCGCGCGCCTCTCTCGCCGTCACGAACGCCGCGCGCCGACTCCTCTCCCTGCTCGCGCCGACGGCATAGAGGAAACGAGCGCACGCGCGCGCGCACTCGCTCGCACACACGCGCTCTCTCTCTCTTACTCTCTCTCCCTCACATACACATTCACAGTCTCTCTATCCTACACAAACTCTCTCTCCCACTCTGTCGTTACCCCGCCTCCACTCCTCCTTTTCCACGCTCGGTGTCCACCGCTTGCGGACTGACCTGACTGCCGCACGCGCCGCGAGTGCCGTGCGCCGCGCGACAGAGGCGCGCAAATAGCCAGAGCAGTCAAGCGCGCGCGTGTGTGCGCGTGAAGCAGCAACAGCAGCTTCCCCCTCCTCAGGTTGTTGCGAGGTTGTATATATCTATGTTAATATACATAAAAGTGTATGTGTAGGGGGGGGATGATGCTCGTGTTGTGGAGTTTAAGTTCTGAGGGGGTGTGCAGGACCTCCAGCGGCGCGTGCGGTATTATAGCGCTCGGCCCCCAAAAGAGGGGTTAAACACGGTCCGGGACTCCCCTCTCGCGACGTGACGGCGCATGCGCAACAGTAGAGCGCGGTTTCAGACACGTCGCCACGCCCCCCTCTAAATAAGCTGTCACATCAGAAGTGACAGCTGCATGTGTTGTCTAAAGTACCCGAGGAACACCTGTCAAATCAAATATATTAATAAATAAATACGAATAATGAAATAGTACTAAGGGACGAGCTCGATTTTACGCTAGGATATATGTATGTGTACGATGGGCGCGCGCTGCACGAAGCGTGGTGAAGCAGGCAGGAGTCAGAAGCGCGCGCTGCTGTTCGCCGTTATAAATAGCAGCGGGGACCTGATGAGAGGCTCCGCCTCAGTGGCCTTTTAATTAAAGCGCTTTCATTGCAGCGCGAGCCCGTTTGAGGCCGAATGGGGGCTCCGGTGAAGGAGCAGGTGCGTTGGATTACACATCACATTCATCTATTATTCTCGCACATCTGCCGCTAAATTGATTAGCAGAGCGACTGAGTGGCCGCGCGCGCTCGCGTGTGTTTTATTCACAAGACTGTGGAGAAGGCGCGCGATGAGATTCCCTCGCATTTAGTTCATCTCTTACTATTTGGTCTCGTGCTGAAGTTTTAAAGTCTTGCAGTGTTTAGTCAGAGAAGTGCGACTGGGTATTTCTGGTATGAGGCGTTGGGTATTTCTCAATACGAACACAAAGAATGGACTTGTGCTCTTGGGAAGGAAACTCTTAACATGCTACCTTTCAAAAGCAAACTCATAAGAACGGAGAAACTTTTGAAATGACATGTACTTTATGTATTATTGTATTAAATGATACTACTGTAGACTATTCAATCTGGCTTTCAGGTTAGTCATAATTGCATTATATAATTAACCAGCTCATTTACAGGAGGAAATATGCAGGTATGTATCAAGCACTAGAGACCCAGACTTGAGTAAAAGTACAGGTGCTCTATCAAAAAAGTGACTTGAGGAGAAGTGTTCCTGAAGCACCACCCTTAAATGTAAGTATTAAAGTATTCAACACTGTTTGCCTGAAAGTAAAATTACAAGTATTGTGTTATAGTTATGATATTCAAAATTTGAATATCATAATACATGCAGGCAGCAGAGGGAAAGGCAAGGGAATGGGAGCACACACTTTAGATCAGCTTGATCATTTTATTTACTTAATGATGAAGTGAAAACTCTACTACCTATTTCTCCTTTCATTTTCTGAAAGCAGAAGCAGGAGCATCGTTTACTTAAAATACCTGAAAGAGCAAGAGCACATCCAGGACCTTTAAGCCTTGAACTGTTCCAGTCGACTGCATGGAGAAACAAGCCCTGCCTCTGAAAGTCTGTCCTGGGATGTGAGAAGGAGGGATTCTGGGGGAGTTTGAGTTTAGTTTAGTTGATGTCACAGAAAAGAACCAGATATTCTCAAGGGCAATATTAAAAGATTAACATAAAAATGAAGTAACCATAGAACTGTCAGGTTCAAAACAAGCAAGTCCTGGCACTATTGGTAAATCAACTCACAGATCCATTCCACCCAAAAGATAGATTTTTTGAAAACAATTTATTTTTTTTGAGAAGCATCAAATTGGTGTTTTTAGTTTCAACAAAGTTGTATCTGTCGCTTCTTAAGCTCAGTTTTGTTTCAAATTAGATTGAGCCCATGATGGACAATACAGCAGAAGACGAAGAAGTGCATCTGAGTTTGCACCAAGGTGGGGCTGGTAGTGTTTTCCTTTGGTTTTGTACAGGTGCAGCTTCTCTGGAAAAAATATCAGATGAAGAGACATATGTTTGCCTCTATCCAGGCCAAGATCACAAAAAAACTAACCTAAATCTCCTTCTACCTACTTCTTCTCATCACCCAATTACGCCACCCCATCTCCTCAAAACCACCACTTTATTACCCCCTTCTTTTTAACACCACATTACATCAGCTCATTCCCGGGACATCTTATTTTTGCACCTCATCTTCTCAACACATCTTCTCTCTATTTGTCAACCCCATCTTCTTAATGCCTATATTACCCCATAACCAACTTTCTAAAAAATCTATTACTCCACCTTATATCTTCAAAATGTCCTCAACACCTGATTACTCCAAACCCATCTCATCACCCTATTGTACCACCCTATTAAAAAAAACATATGTTCAATACTGCAAAATCACCCGAACTCCTCAATACCCCATTACTCTGCTTCTCAGCACTCCATTACACTATACCACTCTTCAGTACAATACTCCACTCCATCTCCTCAATACAACATTACTTCACCACATTTCCACAACAGTCCATTATTTCATCCCATCTCTTCAACATCCTCAATAAACTCCACCTTATCTTCTCAACACATTACTCCATTCCATCTGTTCAACAGCACATTATTCCATCACATCTCCACAATACAACATTATTCCACCCAATATCCTCAACATTCCACAAAGTATTACCAATAGAATGGGATACTCTGGAGCAGCTGCACAAGTTTAAGGTCAACATGCCTAATGACAGTTGCCACTTAGGGGTAGATATTTGATGGATAGATAATTGCCACAGTGGGTGGATGGAGCTCCATTAAGTACTTTCGGGATGTTCTTAAGTGGAGTTAGTGATCCAGAACTAAGCGCCTAACCTTACTAAAGCTCTTGTGGTTAAATGCTATCAAATCATCACAGATATGTTCCAACATCTTCTGCTGCTGCATATTATAACAAACATCTATTAGAATAGACACAGATGTGTATTTTGTGATGTTGTATAAATATATTCTACATGGAACTAAACTCCCAGACTGTGGTGGACCAAAAGTGAGTGAATGATTTGAACATGTTCTTTAAAAGATTTGATCAGAGCTCTCTGCTGGCCTTATGCCCACATCACTCAGCTCACGCCCCATTGTTCTCTCTGTCAGCCCATCACCCTGCATCCTTCCTTTCACAGCATCCAGCACACTGCCCCCCTGCTCCAACCTGTCCTTCACAACACTTCAGGTGAGGAAGGAGCTCACAGGAGGCTGCCTTTCCTGATTGTATCAGTGTCATGCTCCTGAAGTGCTGCTTTGAAGAACTGTGTGGGATAATTTGGTACATCTTTAATATAAGCATGATGATGGGAGGGTACCATAAACAATACAAGAGCCCCAGTTCTGGCTCCGTTCCTCTTCACACTTTACACTGCAGATTTCCATCACAACTTCACAAATTCTGCCACCTGTAACCTGGAGAATTTCAGTGATAATTCAGCTATCATTGGCCATTGTTGGCTGGTGGTGGACGTCTTCAGGAATACACACTCCCCCCAACACCACATATCCTATATAACTATGCTTATTATTGCTGTCAACTTAAATGGGTTAATGCATGTTTTTGTTTAGCAATGTAAACACAGCATCACTGCTGTTGAGTTCTGAATGTATATTGTAATACAATAAAAAGGCCCTAGTGTGCCAGGCATAAAACACTACACTATTTTTGTTGTCTCCCTCCCAAATATACAGGAAAATACCAGCATTAAATGATTTAAAATTATTTTATTTTAAAGCTAGCATTAACTGAATGCGATATTTAAAATGTTTGATTAATTGACAAAAGTTTGTTTGAATTATGCCTATGTTGCAATTTTTTGTGAATACACTGCATTCGTTCACTCAGTACACTCATTTTAATTATTTTCCCCTCATTGGATTCCATTATTCTGCACCCCATGTTCTGTACTTCTGCTTGACCACTACAGACTTTTTCATACAGTACAGGCCAAACGTTTGGACACACCTTTTCTTTTTCATTGTGTTTTCTTTATTTTCATGACTATTTACATTGTAGATTCTCACTGAAGGCATCAAAACTATGAATGAACACATGTGGAGTTTTGTACTTAACAAAAAAAGGTGAAATAACTCATTCTCTCAATGAGCTTGAAGAGGTGGTCACCTGAAATAGTTTTCCAACAGTCTTGAAGGAGTTCCCAGAGGTGTTTAGCACTTGTTGGCCCCTTTGCCTTCACTCTGCGGTCCAGCTCACCCAAAACCATCTGGATTGGGTTCAGGTCCGGTGACTGTGGGGGCCAGGTCATTTTTTGTTAAGTACATAAAACTCCACATGTGTTCATTCATAGTTTTGATGCCTTCAGTGAGAATCTACAATGTAAATAGTCATGAAAATAAAGAAAACGCATTGAAAAAGAGAAGGTGTGTCCAAACTTTTGGCCTGTACTGTATATGCTAGCTAACACATTCAATGTAGCTTTAACTCATTCTTGCTTATTTTATTTCTTTTCAGCAGGTACTTGAGCTCAAACTCACAGCCATACTGATCTACAATCTTCTGTTTGTCATATTGTCATCCCTCATTCTGTTAAGTAGTGGGCAGAATCAATCACCTGGAACACCCCTGGAACCACCCAGTAACCACTTGATATATTATAGTAAGCTCAAATCAAAACTTTAGAAAGTACCAACCACAACCACATAGCAACAGCTTAACAGTACTGTACGACATGTTTAGCAACCTTGTTACTATAGCAACCGCATAGTTACATCTTAATAACGCCACTAATCAACACCATTGCAACTAACTCATATTAACCATTTACTAACACCTCAGCAAGAACATAGCAACACCTCAGTAATCACTTAGTAACACCATAGCAACCCCCTTGGATATTATAGTAATCACCTATTCTAACCACTTAGCAACACCATAGCAACCACCAGGGATGTTACAGCTGCGCATTTATTCTCCAAAAGAAAGGGTGGGGGCAGAGAGAAGAAAGAGAGAAAGTGCAGGAGAGAAATAGAGAGGAATAGAGAAAGAAAGAGTGTGAAAGAGAGAGTGAGTGAGTGAGTGAGAGAGAGTGAAAGAGCGAGAGAGAGAGAGAAAATCCCCTGTGTCTACACACACTAACATGTTTCACAGATTAGCTCTTTATTGATCTAACTCTCACCTGCTCCCCAATCTCATGGTTTCTCTTTCTTTTTCTTTCTCTCTCTCTCTTTCTCTCTCTCTCTCTCACACACACACACACACACTATTACACACACAAACACACCTGTGGGATTTTTCGTTTCATCTCTCGCATTTCTTTTCAATAAAAGTCTCTACTAAACAAAAAAAGCTCCAAGAATAGTAGTCTTTCAGGTGATCACCTCAAAATCTCTGTACAAGGAGGAGTTCCGCAGTGCAGTATGGATGTGTGTGTGTGTATAAGCTCTGAGAGAGGCTGCAGAAGAATGAGAACAGACAGCTTTACATGCACCAGTCTCCTCGCATTATAGTTGGATTGTAACAACACACACACACACACATTCACACATCTACACTGTAAGACAGACAGACAGACAGACACACACACACACATCCATAGACAAATACAAACCCGAACACACATGACAGCTTGCATTTTGGAACCTCTGTCCCTCCTCCTGGTTGGCAGATGGGGGTGGTGTTTCCATAGAAACAGAGACAGGAAGATCCCCACACCCTTCCTATTACAGCTCATGTGCTGAGGTAGATTGTGGATTCCATGACACACACACACACACGTACACCCCCAAACACACACAGACAACATCACAGGGTGAGGGGGATGACAGGACTGGTAGATCTGAGAGAGAGAGAGAGAGAGGGGTGGGGGGTTAGAGAAGGAAAATGAATAATAAGAGAAAATCATTATTCATTTTCCTTACACTCACACACAAATGCATAGTACATTGTTTATGATATTCAGGTCCAAGAACTGTAAGAATCAACCCAATAGCTTCAGTGTCCCTTCAGGGAACTAGTCTTATTTTGTATTGTCATCCTGTTGAACAATCTGTCCTCTTTTAAGTATTTTATCCTTTTTAACAGTCTGAAGTTTGCACCCAGTATCTGCTGATACTTGGTAGAATCCATTTCCCCACTGCTCATGCAACACTTCCTGTGTTACTGGCAGCAACACAACCCTACAGTTGGTATGGTTTTCTTTTCATGAAATGCAGTACCTTTGTAATTTTGCTGTTTGTAACCAAAACTGTCTGTAGTTCACAATGAAGCTGTGCACTGTCCTTGTCACGTCTGGTGCTGTTAGCTCCTTTGTCCCTTCCACACCCAGCTCTAACGGAGGTTCTCAGGTCAACAACTACATTACCCAGAATGCAACACCCGCTGACATCACGCACTCACCTGATCACGTGACACCTCACCTGCTTCCTCCAGGAAGTCCCGAATACTGATTACTGGCAAGAGCACAGTAAAAGAGCACTCCACACAAACACCCACGCCGCGTATTGTAGGTTCTCCTCATTACAAAGCGTTCTATATCTCTTGTCTCAGTTTATCTTGTGTATGACCTTGCCTTTGTTTTCTCGACGCCGATTATTGCCTTTGCTTCTGATATTGGATTGCTTGTGTATTACCTGGACTGTGTTTTCACTACTGCCTCTTGGATTACCTCTGACATTGGATATCTCGTGTATGAACTCTGGACTGTCTCTCGTTTATGGTATGGTTTTGTCTTCATTGCTCTGGTTATTGGTGATTACCCATTTTTCTGTATCGACTACGTCTTACATCTGTTTATTTTATAATAAACACATTTTTATCAGTATCTGCACGTGTCTGCATTCTGAGCTCACCATGACAGTCCTCTTGTTTCAGGGTAAACTTTCAAGTCTTCTTGGTCATCCAGATCATATCTTGACTTCCACATTGTCCCCAGACTGGCATTTTTTAAACATGTTTATCGTTGTAGAAACTGCTAAATTTCCTAATTACTAATTTGGGCTTCAATTAACTTGAGAGAGAGAGAGAAAGAGAGAGAGAAAGACAGAGAGAGTAGGAATTAGTTTTCTTCACAACATACAGTACCAGTCAAATGTTTGGACACCTCTTCTCATTCAATGTTTGTCTTATTTATTTTCTACATTAACACATGAAAACTATTAAGGGACACATATAAAATTACATAGTATAAAAAAGTGTTTGTCCTCCAAAATCCCCTGATCTAAACCTGATCAACTGATATGGGTGATTTGACGTGATTTGGGATGAGCTGGAGCTTCACAGCATGAAGGAAAAGCAGCAACTATGGTTCAGCACCACCTCCAGCAACTCCTTCAAGATGCTGAGAAAACTATTCCAGGTGACTCTCCCTCACAAAGACACTGAGAAAATGCAAATCTGCCTTGAAAAGTAAATGTGTCACTTAGAAGAATCTAAAGTATAAAATATTCTCGTCTGTTAAACACTTTTTGTTTGTTAATGCATTCAATATTAAATGCACAAGGTAAAAAAACATAAATAGAAAAGGAACACATTGAATGAGAGAATGTGTGTCCAAACATTTGACTTGTACTGTATATGCATAACATAAACACTTTTTTAATGATTTTCAGGCCAAAGTATCTAAACGCTTGTCTCTTCGTTCGTTTGTTGTGGATTTTGAGGTATATTTGAGGTATATATTGTTCTTATTGAGAATCCATCCTCTTTTTAAAGCTTCAGCCTTTTAACAAATAATCTGATGTTTGCATCCAGGAAATTATACACTGTAGAATCCATTTTCTCCTTCACTCATGCAATATCATGAGTGCAACTGGCAGGAACACGACTACAATGCATGAAAGATCCATTGCCAATGCTTCACAGTTGGCAAGGTGTTGTTTTTAATAAATTCATTTCCTGTATTTCTCCAAATGTACCTTTTTTTGGAGTTCATCTTGACTTGCATATTTCCTCTGAACTTCCATTTCTTAACACCTTGTCTTGCTGCAGAAACTGATTTCCAGAGAGCGAGAGAGAGGAGAGTGAGAGAGAAGAGACTAAGAGAGAGAGACTTAAAAAAAACATCAAATGGATGACTCTCTCATGAGTGTATTTCATACTTGTAGGTAGATATTTTTAATAGTTCTAGCACATGAATGATCTTATATTTATAGGTCTAGCAAGTGAAGGAGCTCTCACTCACCTGCAGCTGCACATAACTGTGCCCACACTCTCCCTGGCATACAGTAAGATGAAAGGAGAATTTGGGAAGTGCTCTGCTGAAAGGGTCAACTGACCCAGAAACTTTCTTTTTATTCTTTTGATTTTCTTGAACTAAACATAGGTCACTTCTTATTTTGAAGCTGGAAAAGACAGTGTATTTCTGAGATGAGTCATAGAGATTCTGCCCTTTACAAGACATACACACATACACTTTTAACAGAGTACAGCATATTCTAATCTAAGGGACAGAAAAAAAAGAAAAGAGTGGCATTTCTGGAACAGAATGGAACAGAGTGAAGACACCAGCATTTTATATTTTAGTTTAACTATCTGGAGAGAGATAAGGACATAAAAGGGAAAATGGTTTAATTTTAGGTTCGTCATTTTTTCCTAAAATGACGCTTTATTGGACGTTGTTATTCAAAGAGAAATGTGATTTATATTACACAGCATTCAACCCTAATTAGTAAGACTGATTGGCAAGCAGTTACGTAAAGATTACAGCTGTGGTCTGATTACTCTGGCTCTCTTAGCGCACATTATAGTACTGAGAGAAGCAGGAGGGTCATTTCAAAGAAATGCTGTCCATCAGTCAGGCAATGTTGGCAATGTTAGATTAATTTGAATCCAGTGTTGCATTCATTTTTCACCAAGATCTTGCAGCATTGATGATGGTAGAGTCTGACCGCTGCACAAAGCCTTCTCCAGCACATCTCAAAGATTCTCAATAAGATTAAGGTCTGGACTCTGTGGTGAACAATCCATGTGTGAAAATGATGATCTCATGCTCCCTGAATCACTCTTTCACAATTCCAGACCCATGAATCCTGACATTGTCATCTTGGAATATGTCCGTATCATAAGAGAAGAAAAAATCTATTGATAGAATAACCTGGTCTATATTCAGTATATTCAGGTAGTCAACTGACCTCATTCTTTCAGCACATACTGTTGCTGAACCCAGACCTGACCAACTGCAGCATCAACCCCGCATCATTTACTTACTTAAATCCAGGTGGCATTTTTTTTGCCAGGCAGTGTATATGAATCATATGTTTGTGTGAGTGGAGGTGGGAATGTTATCATAAGGAGCAGGCATGGTTTATTCAGAAGACAATTGTATACATGGTAGTGGTTCCAAATAGATAAGGATCAGATTCTGGGGCATCTGGAATGCCAAGTGTTCATTTGAGCAACACTATGACTTAGTAGTTAGCACATATGCCTCCCAGTGCTGTGGTCTTGAGTTCAAGTTCCTATCTGGGTGGAGTTTTCATGTTCTCTTCATGTCTGCATTGGGTTTATGCCACAGTCCAAAAACCTGGATACTCCCAATGTGTCCTGGTGCACGTATGTGTGTGGGTGTAAGTATTTATGTATGTGTGTGTATGATTGTATATCCAGATATGGATTGGCTCTTTCCTGGCTTAATGCCTTAGTCCCTGATTCAGTCCTCCAGGTGGACAGTAGTTTGCGGTTGAGAGTTCACTGTGCGCATTTGTCTGAGTGTGAAATGACTGTTTGTTAAAGGTAATTGCGAAGCATCCTTGGGTTTCTATAATTGCGCTATATAAGTATAACTGCACACTCAGTAGAGAAATTAAATATTAAATATTAGCTTAATCCAGTTACCACATAATGCAACTCCACAAAACAGGTAATGTTGAATATGCTGCTTTAACAACCACAGACATAAGATTGGAGTTGATCTGTGAGAGGATGTGTTTAAGCATTTTCATGAGTTAGCTGTGGATGTCTTTAAGGACGTCTGATTTGATGGCTTGTTAATTGATGTTTGGATGTGAAATTAATCAGACAGGAAATCAGAGCGAGTTCTGTACCAGACATCTATTGAAACTGAGTGTTCTTTCAGCTTGCTTAGAGCTCTAGCCCTGTAGTATATGTTCCTGAGCTGAGTGTTGATTTGCATTATGCCACAACTGTAGCCCTGTGTCCAACTAATCCCCACTGTAAACATCAGAGACCAATAATTCTGCACATTAGGCATGTACATACACACTTAAATGGGTCTCTATGGAGCAGCTTAAGATGAGTAAGAGAAAAAGGAACTAGCCTTATCTTTTTATCTTCACTCCCTTTGGATTTTTCAGCTCTTAAACACAAGCCATTAGCTCTTTCATCATCCAAGCAAAGTACCCAACAAAACACGAGGAATACACACACACATACACACACACACACACACACACGCAGACAGCAGAATAAGCTAGAAAAGAGGGATGAGGAAATTCTTCAGTGCATATATTAATTAGGCCTACACATATCCTAACAGCATCGTAGTTTGCCTCAGTAAATAAGAGGTGAATCTAGTTGCAAGCAGAAGCATTACCAGCAGTGTTTGCTCCAGTGTTGGAGTCTATTAGCATTCAGTGCTAATAGGCCTGAGGCTTATCTCTGACCTATACTCCACTGCCAAGTGACTAGTCAGCCTATCTGTCAGAGGATGTTCTGTTCTTTTAGACAGCAATGAAGTATTTATAGCTTTAACTAATTTCACAACTTATTTGAACAATACACACAGACCTTAACTGGCAAAACTCAATATCAGTGAGCAGAGCTTTCCATTAGACTGAAGATAGCCATCGCTGTAATCATCTTCACTGACATGCACTACATTCTATACCCACTGCGCTGTCCACTGTGGGTGCTAATGCTTTCTATGATGTATTCCAGGTACACATGTAACACTGTGGATTGAGGAATGTCAAATGCCTCCACAACTACACACAAAAAAATGGCAAGTCTCATCAATCTGGCACCCACTATCAGACTACACTCTAACTACTATAAGCATACTAAGCTATATTCAACCTCACTTACAAGATAACACCTCACAATTCAAAGCCATACTATTTGAAATTTTCTGTATTTCAATATAAATTCGACCAGAAACCTCAGATTTGCATGTCCTAAAAGGTAAGGAGAACCAAAGAAAAATGAAAAAAATATTATACCTGGTCATTTATTGAGAAATTTATTTATTGGAAGATTTTATTCTTTTTAACCATTCTCTGGTATACTTATTGGTGTGTTTAGGTTCACTGACTTGCTGCATGGCCCAAATTCTCTTGAGAATTCTCTTCAGCACTACAGAATTCAGAATACATTCAATGTCCTGGCCCAGATACAGTAAATCAGGTCCAACCATGATACTACCACCACCATGCTTTACAGTTGGGGTAAAGTTTTACACAGGAATGCTGTTTTTTTTTCTCCAGACGTAACACTTCTCATTTAAACCAATAAGATAGATTTTTTGTCTCATCTGTTCTTCAAAAACATTCTTCAAGTTGCCTTGAGGCTTGTTCATGTGACGGGCAGTCCAGACGGGCAGTAATGATCTTTTTGAAGAGCAGCAGCTTCCTTGCAGCCTGATATGCACTTTTATATCACTATTGTTCAGTGTTCTCCTGATAGTTGCTTAGGAATTACTTTTGATTCCTAAATTCCTAAATGATTCCTAAATATGATTCCTTTGTGAGCTCATGGACTTTTACATGCCTTGCTCCTTGTGTGATCTTCGTTGGTCATTTACTCTTGGGGAGGGTAATAATGCTCTTAAAATTTCTCCATCTGTACACAATCCAACAGCCTGACAGTGAAGTACAAGCACTTTGTTAAAACAAATTACTTCTTTAGTATTACTTCAAGATATAACGAAGTTACATGTGCCATTCAGCTGAAAGGTTGTGAATTTGTGGCTCTTTTCACATTTGATGGTTTAAATAGAAATCTATATTTATCAGCAGTATTGTCAAGTGTGAAAAATGTTCTGGTAGAAAAAGGAAATGGTCTGGCCATCTAAAAATAAAATTCAAGCATTGTGTACACTTACAAACTCCAGTAGAAAATATATATACACAAAATAGACACTACTGTTTGTGTCACTGCCAATTGTATTGGCACCATTTTGTGTCTTTGGTTACACACATATTGTAAGGAATTGAAGCCCTATTCAATTGAGATATGTTTACACACAGTGGTATAGGGAAATGTAATGTCTATATGTCTAATTACAACAGAATTACAAACCTGGGTACAAATTACAAATTTCAATTTAAGCATTACCATCTCGCCAAAGACTCAATTTGACAGTTTAGTACCGTCATTTCTAAATGGTAGGGAGCTACAGCTGCCAGTGGTGTGGCTCCTCTTAGAAGACCTTCACAAACCCTTTAAGATTTGAATATTGCATTGAACAATCAAAGTGTTTTAGTTTTTATTTTGCCTGAACATATGAATCTTATGAACAAAGAAAAATGTCTCAGGCCCTTGTGAGAAGTAATCCACTCTTACTGATCCACTTAAACACCTTAAAGACCTTCAGAAGAATCTTAACAGTCAGCTTTGCTGAAACTAAACTCTCCATGGAAGAACACTGGCATTGCAAAAGTCATGGGACAGCAGTATGCAGAGTCCTCTGAATGAGAAATTGGACACCACATGATAGTAGAGAACAACTTTCAGAGAACCACTTAATCAGAAAATGCTCGCTCATTTGTCTACAGTATACTTGCCAGAAAGGACATAATGAGGGAAAAACACACCGTAATCCCTGAAGAACAGGAAATTAATTTGATTCTGAGATCATTCTGTTGCCAGTAGACATGTGGAAACCTGTCTGCTCTGGGATTTGGGATTAAGAGTGTTCTAGTGTGGGTGGGAAAAACTGCATCAGGTTTTGTTTTAGGCCTCAGAACCATAATTTGTTTCCCTGATCCAACAACTTAATAGTTATATAATTATCAGGCTGTACTGGAGCTAAACTAGGCATAGAAGACAAATACTAAAAGATCCAATTTTAACAATTTGTTAAAACAGTTAAAATAACTTTATCTTAAAATGAACATTCACATTCAAAAGTAATGGCAACCAAACATGCTGAATTAGCACAACTGTAGTGACCACGGCATTCACTTCACAAAAAAAACAGCCCTGTCCAGAGAATGCGTAATGTTGCTGTTGCCACTGGGCCACCGCAATGGTAAGACCTTGGGTAGCATAGCATGCTGACTTCGGTGCTTGCATTCCCTGCAGGGCAAGTTGAACTGATGAGGGGTATTAGCATAATTGGCTAAATGTTAGCTGCTCGACTAAATGAGGGTCTGTCGGCCTGGCAGAGACACAGACCTGCGGGCCACAGCACTACTCTCCACCAAACCAGACCAGATTCTAAAAGTGATTCTAAAAGTATGGGTCACAAATCTGATTATGAGCAATCTGAGAAAGTTGTACGAACCAGTCACAGTTAAATTAGACAAAACAATACAGTTTAGGTTCATCTTTATTGTCTACTGCGTATGAGCCATATTTTGTCAAATAGGCCGTTTTAATCTAGATATGTTGTAGAAAAGTATCGCCAATAGAATAGGACTCTCTGACCATTTTAGGAAATCTTGGAGCCATGTTTGAGCAATGTTTGTCTATGGGAAACATTAATCATGCTAATGTAGGACTGGGTTCAGGTGTGATCACATGTATGGTTCTTGAATATGTTATGGGTGTTATGATCAGAGGTGGAAAAAGTACTGAAAAATTGTAATTAAGTAAAAGTACCTTTACTTTGCTAAAATTCTACTCAAGTAAAAGTAAAAGTACTCATCTAAAAATCTACTCGAGTAAAAGTAAAAAGTACTCAATTTAAAATTTACTTTGAGTAAAAGTTACATATTTACTTTTAATTATTTGATGTAAAAAAATACAAATCACAAATTAAATCGTTTTAAATGAACTATTATTCCAAATAATAATTTGGACCTTTCAGGCAGTATTTGTTCACACAAATAAAAATATACTCAATTACAGTAATTTAAGTAAATGTAATTCATTACTTTCCACCTCTGGTTATGATAAATATATTTTTAAGTTCATTACTATTTCTAAATCTGTAGTCAACATTCAATACATTTTGATGTGCATTTACTACTGTGTATACTACACTACTCCTGGGTGTCACAGTGACTTAGTGGTTAGCACATTTGCCTCCCAGCACTGGGCTTGAGAGCTGCCAGTTTTCACTGGTGTGTTGATGAGTGCTGCGTATAAATCATTGTGTGTAAAACGTGATTGTAAAGCGCCCTTGGGTTTCTAGGAATGCGCTATATGAGTGTAATTCATTCATTCTTGTGTAGATTAAGTTTAGTGTAAAAAGTTCTCAAACAAAATGTTTTAAATGACACCACTCCTCTGACAAATTAATACCCAAAAATCTCAACATTTACAATAAATGGGTAATAAACAACTGTTCACGCAGTTGTTGATGTGTATATTCAAATTTACAACCGAACCAAGTTCATTTACAACATACTAATACATACTAATACTAAACTTGGCCACAAATGTAAATCATTTGTACAAGATTATCCAGGTTCTCCACTGTTTTTCACTTGAATCTGACAGTTCCACATTCTGTGAAAATTTCATGATAAATAGACCAGTAGACATGTTTCAAAACTATTTGGATTTTTTACATTTCAAGTTTTCATGTAAAGTTGCCATTTTATTTGCATTGTGTTTTTTTGACAGTGGCAATATATACATTTGTATTGAAGCTGTACAATTCATTAGTTATTAATGATGAAGTATACTGTAAGTGAACTCATACATCAGTTGTAAATGTAAACGTGAACACAAACATCAACGACTATAAAAAAGATTGAATCCTTTTCATTTTTGTCAATTCCCCTTTCACTTGATACAACACAGTTATGTTAGGAGACAGCCACGTGCTATTATTCATCAAAAGACATTGAGCTGCACAAAATATCATCATTTAAAATGTAAATGCTTCCTGAATTTGTTCATCTTTTTTTGACCAATTGCTGTGGCCATTGCTGTGGTGCCCAGGGGGCAGTGGGGGTTATGAGTCTTGCTCAGGGGCCTAACAGGGGCAGCTTGCAAGACTTGGGTTTTGCCCGCAACCCTGTCATCAGTAACCCGGTGCTCTAACCACCGAGCTGAGATATGTTAAATGTTTTACATATCATCATATTTTAAGTATTGGTTCCAAGTCACTAATCCAAGTCTACAGACTGAAAGTCTGCTTTGTTTTTAGCATGATTTATATATATAAATAAATAATGATACTGCAGCTTTGTGCAGCTTATTCTGCTCTGTTTTGGTGTGCGATTTGTTTGGTCTCTTTTGATGCTAAAATAAGAAGACTGATGGACAGATAAGACAGTAGATGGAAATATGGAGAGACAGATAAAAGGAGATTTAGAAAGATGTTCAGAAAACGAGTCACTATTTTGAACATGTACATGAAGAACATTTTTTTTTCCTTGAGAGGAGCTTGAGACTACGGCATTTGTGTAGATGAACTGAAAATTGTTTTTAGTGTGAAGAGACAAGCTTGTGTTGCTAGAGGCATGTGTTTGTGCGTGTTTGTATGTGTGTGTGTGTGTGTGTGTGTGCGTGCACACGTCAGTCAGATTGGGTTTTGGGTTAAAATCCCAAAGGGATGCAATAATCCCTGCATGGCTCTGAGATTTGAGTCTCTAAGCAAAGCTTTCTCTCTATTTATAAATCTCTTAATCTGCACACACAGCTTCGGGAAACAGACAGACACACACACATACACTCAGATATGTGTGAGTAAAACACCCGTTTCTAAATATATATCCTCAACATAAAAGAACATGCTGTACGCATTTACACAAGTATCAAACAAATGTACACATAGGGCAGAACAGTAGCTTAGGCTACATGGTCCAGTGTTCACTACTTTACGCTGTAAAATGTGAAGGTAAATAAATCTGATGTGCTTTTAAAGGAAAAGTCCTTAGGATTTTTTATTTTAATTGAAAGAAGTGTTATTTATGAATGTTTTTTTTTTTAACTAATAAGGGTGACAGTGTGGATCCTGACAGCCCAATATTGTGTTTTATTTTAATGATAAGAGTATGTTAACAAATGACGATGACCCTGGCACAATATTCTATGTACACAATAAGGCCTGTTAGAACAAAGCAAGTAAACCAATCAACTGCCTGGGGCCCTGAGCTGGACTGGTGTCCCCACACAATGACTGCTTATGAATTGAATGCAACAACAATCAAAAAACAACAACACTTATTAGAAAACACCTCAAAGGGGCCCCTCCCTCAAGCAGCTAAAAGTAACCAGCCAGGTTCATGATTTCTGCAGCCGGCAAAATATGAAAATTCAGCAATAATCAAGTAGTCCATCCAGAGTAGGAGCTGGGTATCGTTTTACATTTTTTTGATACCGAAAAATTCGGTCCCAATTCGGTCCCAATACCCAAACAGTACTTTTTTCAATACCTTTTTCTAAATTGTAACCAAAAAAAAAAATTACTATTCTTACACAATGGATTTATTTAACTGCTGACATGAGAAATCCCATTCTCATACTGTCACCATGAGAGGCTACCATACTTTAGGATCTTGTTAGAACGAAACTGTGGCACTTTATTACAAAACAAAAACAACAGCATCACTGCTAAGCATTAACTGCTTAAACCACAACTATTTTCCCAACGCATATCACTGGATGCGTTTCAGTTTTAAGAGTTCTTTTTTAAGAAATTTCAACATTAAATTGGCAAAACTCATTAATATTAGTGGTGTCTATTAGAGGTTAGATCGGGCCCAAAAAATCCGACCCGACCCAGCCCGAGCCCGTGCACGTTCTGCCCAAGCCCGACCCGAACCATAAACTGTCATTATGAGCCCGAGCCCGACCCGATACGCCCCAAAAACTGTCTGTTTTCGGGCTGTTTGAATGAGCGAAATATGATCAGAATTAAGTTAATTAACACTGTAACATAGAAGCATAGAACTATTATTTAATTAAAATGATTTTTAAGAACAGCTAAACACAGTGCTGCAGGTCAAACGCGGAGGCGTTCACGTGCGAGAGAGAGACACACACAGAGAGAGACACAGCGACAGTGAGAGAGAGAGAGATTTGCGTGTTCTGATGTGAGCTACTCACAGGTAAAGGTTCCCTTTTATCTCCTCGTGCTCATATTCTAGTCCCACACATAATTCTGCAGCTCCCTCAGTGTTTTCTGTCGTATTTTGCGGCTAGCGCGAGCGCTTACAACTAACACCGCGGACCACGAGGTGCCGCCGCGCTTGTGCCGAATCCGCTACTGAATCCGACTCCCGCTTCGCGGACAGAATCGGCACAACACCCCCCGCTGTACAACTGCGGGAGTGAAAACAGCGCTAATAAAGTAGTTTAGTTTCACTTTCAGTTTTCGTTATTTTATTTAAAAATAAAAATATAAAAAAAAAACAGATGCCTACATTTTCTGGAGCCCGAACCCGACCGGCCCGAGGAATGTGGTGGGAAATCTCGGCCCGAACCGACCCGATTTCGGGTCGGGCCTCGGCTCAGGTGGGGTTCGGGCAGAGAATCTAAGCTCTAGTGTCTATCACTTAAAAATGAATTAAAACCATATTTTTTTATGCTGGAATTTCCCAGTATTATTGTGAAAGGACAGTAATAATAGTGTAGTGTGGTTTAGGTCTGGCAGACAAGATCATTTTGTAATGTATTATAATATCTCAGAGTAGAGAGAGAGAGAGAGAAAGAGAGAGAAAGAGAGAGCAAGCGAGAGAGAAAGAGAAATTTTAGTCAGAAAAAAAAGAAGAGAAAGGTAGATTTCCATTTTGCTTGGAGAACCTAAATGCCTTGAAACGGCCCTGTGTACAATTTAATCACAGTAATGGATGAGAACTACAGCAGCATGAAAAGGTGTTTACCTCCTAATTTCCTCTATTTTTGCATATTTGTGTCTCTTGTGTCAGATCCTTATAAAGGAGAACATGAGGAAACTTCAGAACATGAACTTAGCAAAGTTAAAAAAAAAAAAAAAAAGCGTTTGTGATTCAAGAACAAACGAGATTTAAATATGTCATAAGTTCTTTAAAGAGAACATGAGGAAACATCAGAAACATGACCTAACTAAAGGAAAAGGTTTTGGACCACCTACACAACACCATATTTAACTTCTGTACTGATTTAAAGTCTGGATGGGGTCATTCATTTAACACAATTATGACAAACAAAGATACTATCAGACTTTGAAAAACCACATCTAGTTACAGGGGTCAGTGCAGTTTCCAGTACGTTTTTTCTCACAAACACAGGCAGAGTGGGTGTCACTTGTGTGTGTTTGTGTGTGTGTGTGTGTTTGTGTGTGTACACACCATGCAAAAAAAAAACCTTTCCCAGCAAGCCCAGGCTGAGGTGCTGCTCAGATTGGTGTGAAATCGACATTTAATGGGAGGGTGTGTGCGTGTGTGTGTGTGTGTGTGTGTGTAGTACTGGTGTTGTGCGTCTCAAAGGATTCCAGGCCTTTGTGTGTCAGAGGAGATTCGCATTGTGTGTGTGTGCTGTTAAGCTCAGATTGGTGTGAAATTGTGGTTTAATGGACAGGAAATGGTGTGTGTTATTTTTGGATCAGAGTAGAGTCGCCTCTGAAACACCTCTCCCATCGTCTCAGAAGCTAATGAGCCACAATCTCACCAGGAGACCTGAGCACACGCACAGGCACAC
The DNA here is from genome assembly GCF_023375975.1 of Astyanax mexicanus. Classification (NCBI taxonomy): domain Eukaryota; kingdom Metazoa; phylum Chordata; class Actinopteri; order Characiformes; family Acestrorhamphidae; genus Astyanax; species Astyanax mexicanus. Next base: position 61,046,100 of record NC_064408.1, read on the forward strand.
ACACACACACTTCTATATGATGACCATTTACAATCACATCCTGCACCTCTTGTCTTATCAACACCTAATAGTGCACTACTTCCTGTTTAAACACTGCATGTCGGATTTCTAGAAGGCATTTTGATAAGGTAAATTAGTGGAAATGTACACACTAGGGCTGCCCCTGTATGAGCTGGCTGATAGCATCAGCTGCTATTGATTACTCAGGAATAAATCACAATCAGCAGCCAGTGTATCATTAAACAGTGATGCTCTCAATACAAATGCTTCAATATGAAATTTCATAGAAAAAAAATAATAAAACTTATCTAGTTAGGGAATTAACCAATTTTTTTTTTATAAATTAAATCTAGACTTACATAGGCTTGTTTACTGTCAGAACTGTCACTTAAACAGACATAAAAAAAGACATCACAAAAACCCAAAAGAACATCACAGGAGTATCAGGCCTTGCTGGCCTCAGAGAAAGCCAACATTCAAGATTTTTTAAACAACACTGATACCCACCAATGCTGATGGGATGATGACCCTAGATAACGATTAGCCAGATCCTTAACCAAATTGAGCAGCTTTCCATTAACTGAAGACTAAAGCAGAAAAAAACTAAAAGCAGAAAACATCAAGAGAGTAAATTCGGCATGTGGAGATCTTCAATCTATTTGCACTGAAGTATTAAAAACATTCCTTTTAGTAATAATTAAGTTAGTTTGTTATTTGTTAGTCTGTGAAAACTGATGAAGAATGTAAAAAAAAAGGTTGTACTTCCGTAAATAATTCTGCAATTCATATAGTATTCAAAATACAAATTCACTGAATACTGTGTGTGTGTGTGTGTGTGTGTGTGTGTGCATACACACGTGCATGCAGGTGAGCGCTCCACTCATAACAGAAAGTGTCAAACACAATAGTGCCTTTCTCCCGCATCCCTCTATAAATTGTGACAGTTGACCATGGAGAGAGGAGGGGGGCTTTCAGCTGGACCATGGGTTCTGGCTTCAGATGAGACAAAAATCAAGGTGACCCCATGCCACAGGGCATACACACCCACAAACACACACACACACACACACACACACCACAGAAAAGTGGAAACCAGGCAAACTCAAAGGCAAAGGCAAATGGGAGGTTTATTTTTGTCCAAATATTTCAGTTTTGCCTTCACATCAGTAAGAACACAAGGTCAGCTTTTAAAAGAACACAAGCATCAGCAGAGAGTGGACCTGTGCCCTCTCTGTTTAAAGTGCTCCATGCAGGGCAGGTGTGTGGGTTTTCAGATTGGTTCACTCTCATGACGCGCCAGTGCAGGGGGCAGTATGGTGCCACAAGGACCCTCAAAATGATACCTGAGGGAGAAAGAATGTTTGTTAAACTACTAAAACGCAAGATATTAATTTTACACATTCCTATTAAGGAACTGCAGGACTTATTTTTGCTCTTATTTTCTTCTGTAACTGTTCTAAAAACTGAAAGAATTGTGTGTGGAATTGATATGTGGGAGCATTGCAGGTAAAGAGGTTAAAATGTGCTACACTGAGTCTGTACTTGCTCCCAGTTCACAGTATGCACACAGTAATATGTACAATGAGTAAAGACTCTTCCAGACTATTTAGCACACTTTTTTAAAAAGAAACAGAAAAAATGAGGAAATAACATCTGCTTTATCAGCTTGATCTTTTACTGAAAAACAAACAGCCTGACTGAATTAATCATGGATAGGGTCCCTGGATACTTTTGAGCAGTGCATAGCCATAAGCATACATTTGCTAAATAAGGCCAATAAAAATAAGAAATAATTTATAGCAAACATAGTAAAGACAAAAACATAAATGAATATAAATGTATCATACAATTTCAGTGAAACAAAAATTTAGTACAGGTACTATTTAATTATGTTCAGTGATACTGTATGTGTATTCTATCAGGTGGATTGGTAAGTGTCAGAGTAGTTCAAACATAAATTAAATTGATTGGCAACTTAAATAAATTTCATCTTGTTCTTCAATGGTCAGGACCCCTGGTTTTAAACCCTGTGTTTATTCACTGTTCACTCTATGAGACACTCCTACCTAGCTGGCTCTGCTTGTAGATGTAAAATCAGAGACTGAAAAAGTTTCTGTTGCTGCACAGTTTGTGTTGGTCAAGATCTAGTCAGAGGTCATAGGATAAAAATACCATTTGAAAAGGGGTATTTAATATTGCTTTAACTTTTTACCTTTATCGCTTGTGTGGTGAGAAAAAAGGGGTTGTTCTTATTGGACTGGATATATGGGAATTTAGAAAAAAACATTTACATGATGACTCACTCACAGTAAGAGAAACACCAATAAATGTTCAGGGTGACAGAGGTGTGCGGTGTGTGTGTGTGTATGTGTTTGTGTGTGTATGACTCACATAAAGCGCATGGTGGCAGGTGTGCTTTCTGTGTTAAATTCGGCCACAGGCACTCCCCTAGCTGCCACCTGAGGAGCAAACATGGCTGCTGGGTAAACTATGGAGGAGGTACCCACCTGGAGACAAGAGAGAACAAAACACACACACACACACACACACACAAAAGATAGTAAATGTGTTTGAGTGCTATTAAGATGTCAGTCGAGGCAACACTTATTTAACACAGTAAAGCTTCAACCTTTAAGCAGTGTTCATCATTTTTCAGTGCATCGTCTTTTCTTTATCCAGACAACTCGAGCAACTTCTCACAGCTGGCCCTGATCATGCACAATTATGAAATATGAATCAACATCTATGCAAGCAGAATTTCTTCGAATCCGTAAAGCTTTATCACTTTCCTTACTAATCAGTCTAAATTCAATCGAGTAGGCGAGCTTAATTATACAGCCATTACCACTAATCACCAGTCAAGCTCCCAAAGATCCAAAATAATGAATATCTAACTTCATTACAGATATGAATCGTGGAAGTTCATATCCACAATCATGAGCCATATTTATCGTCTTTGTGTAATGCCCATGAAAATGTGTCATTGACCTACATTGCAAAATTATATTATGTCTTGTTTTTAAATATTCAAACCTTTAATGTGCAATTTGGATGAAAGAAAATTCCACTGATCCCTTAACGCATAAGTAATGAGTGTGTAATAATGTTACGCTGTGCATTCCTTCAAATTGCTTTAAATAGAAAGAGGAAAAAACATACATAATTTCATATTTTTTCTTTTCATGTTTTATAAAGGCATACAATGCAAGTGCAAATGCTGCATTATTATTGGTGCATTATGCACTAAAATGTCCAAGCATTTACTACATATCTAATAATCTTTTTTTTTTCTAAAACTAAAGTGTACAATTAAAGTATGTGTGTTTTTGTCCCCACTTTGCTGCAGTAACAGCATATACTCCTCCGACATGATTTTACACCTTATGTTGCTTTGAGGATTTGACTGCATTCGGGTGCAAGTATACTGCATTAGTGAGTAGGTCAGGTACTGATGATAGATTATTAGTCCTGGGTCAAATACTCCAACTCCAATTCATCCTGCTTTAGATGAACCCATGCTGACCTTATAATTGTGTGGTGGCAAGCTGCATTATACAAGCTGTGTGTGTAACAAAATGCCTGTGTCAGAAATGGGTGCAACTTAAAGTGGGGGTCTGGTTACTAATGATCATGCAACATACACTGCTCAAAAAAATAAAGGGAACACTCAAATAACACAATATAACTCCAAGTAAATCAAACTTCTGTGAAATTAAACTGTCCACTTAGGAAGCAACACTGATTGACAATCAATTTCACCTGCTGTTGTGCAAATGGAATAGACAACAGGTGGAAATTATTGGCAATTAGCAAGACACACTCAATAAAGGAGTGGTTCTGCAGGTGGGGACCACAGACCACTTCTCAGAACCTATGCTGTCTGGCTGATGTTTTGGTCAGTTTTGAATGTTGGTGGTGCTTTCACACTCGTGGTAGCATGAGACGGACTCTACAACCCACACAAGTGGCTCAGGTAGTGCAGCTCATCCAGGATGGCACATCAATGCGAGCTGTGGCAAGAAGGTTTGCTGTGTCTGTCAGCGTAGTGTCCAGAGGCTGGAGGCGCTACCAGGGGACAGGCCAGTACACCAGGAGACGTGGAGGAGGCCGTAGGAGGGCAACAACCCAGCAGCAGGACCGCTACCTCCGCCTTTGTGCAAGAAGGAACAGGAGGAGCACTGCCAGAGCCCTGCAAAATGACCTCCAGCAGGCCACAAATGTGCATGTGTCTGCACAAACGGTTAGAAACCGACTCCATGAGGATGGTATGAGGGCCCGACGTCCACAGATGGGGGTTGTGCTCACAGCCCAACACCGTGCAGGACGCTTGGCATTTGCCAGAGAACACCACGATTGGCAAATTCGCCACTGGCGCCTTGTGCTCTTCACAGATGAAAGCAGGTTCACACTGAGCACATGACAGACGTGACAGAGTCTGGAGACGCCGTGGAGAGTGGTCTGCTGCCTGCAACATCCTTCAGCATGACCGGTTTGGCAGTGGGTCAGTAATGGTGTGGGGTGGCATTTCTTTGGAGGGCCGCACAGCCCTCCATGTGCTCACCAGAGGTAGCCTGACTGCCATTAGGTACCGAGATGAGATCCTCAGACCCCTTGTGAGACCATATGCTGGTGCGGTTGGCCCTGGGTTCCTCCTAATGCAGGACAATGCTAGACCTATGTGGCTGGAGTGTGTCAGCAGTTCCTGCAAGATGAAGGCATTGAAGCTATGGACTGGCCCGCCCGTTCCCCAGACCTGAATCCGATTGAGCACATCTGGGACATCATGTCTCGCTCCATCCACCAACGTCACGTTGCACCACAGACTGTCCAGGAGTTGGCGGATGCTTTAGTTCAGGTCTGGGAGGAGATCCCTCAGGAGACCATCCGCCACCTCATCAGGAGCATGCCCAGGTGTTGTAGGGAGGTGATACAGGCACGTGGAGGCCACACACAATACTGAGCCTCATTTTGACTTGTTTTAAGGACATTACATTAAAGTTGGATCAGCCTGTAGTGTGTTTTTTCACTTTAATTTTGTGTGTGGCTCCAAATCCAGGCCTCCATTGGTTAATAAATTTGATTTCCATTGATGATTTTTGTGTGATTTTGTTGTCAGCACATTCAACTTTGTACAGAACAAAGTATTCAATGAGAATATTTCATTCATTCAGATCTAGGATGTGTTATTTGAGTGTTCCCTTTATTGTTTTGAGCAGTGTAGTTAATTTACATACAATAATGATTTAGTGTAATAAAGGTGTAATGGTTCTAATCCATTTACTATGGACTAGACTGTTAAGCTATTTTTTTAATTGATTATTGAATTCTGAACTCTAAAAGTGCTAAAACCCTTGAAATAAATAGTTTTAGAGGATGCTTCCACTCACCACTAAGCAGAGGTCACACTTCTCCAGCTCCTCTTCAACGCTGCTCAAAATGTCAGAATCAAGTGCCTCCCCAAACCACACCACATAAGGCCTCAAAAGACCATGGCAGCCACGCCTCTCGCATCTGCAGAAAACCCACACAAACAATCAAACACACACAGACTCTTCATAATTACTATATATATATATATATATATATATATATATATATATACAGTTGTGGTCAAAAGTTTACATACACTTGTAAAAAAACATAATGTTATGGCTGTCTTGAGTTTTCAATAAGTTCTACAACTCTTATTTTTCTGTGATAGAGTGATCGGAACACATACATGTTTGTCACAAAAAACAGTCATAAAATTTGGTTCTTTCATAAATTTATTATGGGTCTGCTGAAAATGTCACCAAATCTGCTGGGTCAAAAATATACATACAGCAACAAAATTTGTCAATTTTGGTGATGTAGCGAGTTGTGTCAATCAAATTAGCTTCATGTCATGGCCTCTTCACTTCTTGTAAGTGATTCTGATTGACTACAGCTGTTGACTTCTCATGAGCCCATTTAAATAGGGCTCATTTGACCCAGTGATTAGACTCAGCTACAAAAGCTACAATGGGAAAGTCAAAGGAACTCAGTGTGGATCTGAAAAAGCGAATTATTGACTTGAACAAGTCAGGGAAGTCACTTGGAGCCATTTCAAAGCAGCTACAGGTCCCAAGAGCAACTGTGCAGACAATTATACGCAAGTATAAAGTGCATGGAACAGTTGTGTCACTGCCACGATCAGGAAGAAAACGCAAGCTATCACATGCTGCCGAGAGGAGATTGGTCAGGATGGTCAAGAGTCAACCAAGAATCACCAAGAAGCAGGTCTGCAAGGATTTGGAAGCTGATGGAACACAGGTGTCAGTCTCCACAGTCAAGCGTGTTTTACATCGCCATGGACTGAGAGGCTGCCGTGCAAGAAAGAAGCCCTTGCTCCAGAAAAGGCACCTTAAGACTCGGCTGAAGTTTGCTGCTGATCACATGGACAAAGATAAAACCTTCTGGAGGAAAGTTCTCTGGTCAGACGAAACAAAAATTGAGCTGTTTGGCCACAACACCCAGTAATATGTTTGGAGGAGAAAAGGTGAGGCCTTTAATCCCAGGAACACCATGCCTACTGTCAAGCATGGTGGTGGTAGTATTATGCTCTGGGGATGTTTTGCTGCCAGTGGAACTGGTTCTTTGCAGAAAGTAAATGGGATAATGAAGAAGGAGGATTACCTCCAAATTCTGCAGGAAAACTTAAAACCATCAGCCCGAAGGTTGGGTCTTGGGCGCAGTTGGGTGTTCCAACAAGACAATGACCCAAAACACACATCAAAAGTGGTAAAGGAATGGCTAAACCAGGCTAGAATTAAGGTTTTAGAATGGCCTTCCCAAAGTCCTGACTTAAACCCCATTGAGAACATGTGGACAGTGCTAAAGAAACGGGTTCATGCAAGAAAACCATCACATTTAGCTGAACTGCACCAATTCTGTCAAGAAGAGTGGTCAAACATTCGACCTGAAGCTTGCCAGGAGCTTGTGGATGGCTACCAAAAGCGCCTAGTTGCCGTGAAAATGGCCAAGGGACATGTAACCAAATACTAATGTTGCTGTATGTATATTTTTGACCCAGCAGATTTGGTGACATTTTCAGCAGACCCATAATAAATTTATGAAAGAACCAAATTTTATGACTGTTTTTTGTGACAAACATGTATGTGTTCCGATCACTCTATCACAGAAAAATAAGAGTTGTAGAACTTATTGAAAACTCAAGACAGCCATAACATTATGTTTTTTTACAAGTGTATGTAAACTTTTGACCACAACTGTATATATATATATATATATATATATATATATATATATACATACACATAGACACATATATACATCGTCGCTGTCCAATGAAAAACATCAAAAATCTTCAATTTTGACGATTTTTAGTTTACTACATAATTTGAACAGACAAACTGTCTCTAACACTGTGACAAAATTTCTTGATGAACGAACCAATAGAAATTCTTAAAAATGACCTGAAATAAACTCTTTTTACGTTGACTTCCATTGAAAGTTTACAAGATTTTTTCTCTCTCCTATAAAGTTGCTGTTTTGGAGATAAGTGTTTTTCATTGGACAGCGACGACATACATATATATATATATATATATATATATATATATATATATATATATATAGATATATATAGATATATATATATATATACTCATATCAGCATTTATGATTCAGATGGTTACATTTACTTATTTCTTACATTTACTCGTATCTGCTGCCCCCTATTGGAACAACTGTTTGTTGTTCTGGAACTGCACTATTATTTGCAAGTTCCCAACTCCAACACTGCAGAACCCCTTAAGTTCTGCAAATGTTTGCATCTGCCTGTTTTAACATATTCACGTCCACTCTGTGCTCAGAGTGTTAACTACTTGAGTAGTGAGCCCGATTCCACTCTCAGCCACCAATGCCCCCCTTATATTTAGCTGTGCTTTAAAATAGACACAAGTTTCTGAATTTCTCAGTTTGCATATAACCACATCAAAAGCATGGTTTGTAAGACTAATTCCACTCATGTAAGCCAAAATGTTACTTGTAGCAACACTGATTAGCCTCTTTAGGCTACACACTGACCTGGGAAGATCATTCACTGGAATTCTAGCTTCCTTGGCTTCAGGGTCAGGTGCTCTAAGAGAAAAAAATAATAACAGAAGTTTAAAAAAAAAAGTTATCAGAATTAATGTGTGTTTTCTGGTCCTGTTGTTTCTGTATTTACCCTTTGCCCTCCAGAGCAGGACATATAGGGCTTGTGTGGTTGGCCTTCACTTCACCACAGCTCATGCAGCGAGTTTTAAACAGACTACCTAGAAAAATAGAATGAGAGAGATAATGGCTTTTTTTCAATATAAAAATCCAAGAATTTAACATAAGACTTATATACATACAGTGGCATAAAAACATGTTTAACCCCTTTTGTTTTTGCATTTTTTCCATACTTACATTTTTCAGATTATTAACTTTAACTTTAATATCAGACAAATATAACCAGAGTAAACATAAAAAGTATTTTTTAAAAGATAATTTCATTTATTAGGAGAAAACAACTGTCCAAACCAATCTAGCCCCATGTGAAAAAGTGTTTGTCCCTCCATAAATTACAGATGAGAAAAAAAAAAATCATTGATCATTTGTCAGTATAAAAAAGTTTTGGAAATCCAGTGGACAACAGTGAGATATTCACAAAAGGAGTAAAAAATGGAGAACCTTTCCAGGAGGCAAACAACACTGCTGACCAAAAAGAACACAATGGCCCATTGCACATTTACCATCTTTATGATCCCCAGGACTTTGGGGGGCAAATGCAAAATAAATACAAAAAAAGACACTGTGTAGAGAGTAATGCTTGGTAACTGCTATCTTACCATGGAGCTCCAGTATGTTTCTGGAGCCAGCGCGATAATGCAACTCATCGATGTTCTGAGTGATGACGACTACTGATCGCCCCTGCTGGCTGAGCCTTGCTTCACACTCAGCTATAGCCATGTGGGCTGCATTCGGCTCTTTACTACTCATTACCTTTGCCAAGAAAAATAAGAGAATAGAAAATAATCAACTTTATGTGAACTATATCAGCATATCAGTACATCATAATGTTATTACATAAAGGTTACCTCTCGCCTGTAATGATAAAACTCCCACACCAGAGAAGGATCTCGTGAGAACGCACCAGGAGTGGCCAAATCCTGCAAAGATATTGAGAGATAAGGTTGTTTGCAAGGGAAATAACACAACAACAAAAAAACAGCAAATAGGAGAGGAAAAAAGTGAATGACATTAATCATGTGTGTTACCTGAGCCTGCCATTTTCTCCAGTACCCCCCTGCACCTCGAAATGTTGGCACACCACTCTCTGCACTCACTCCAGCTCCAGTGATTATTGCTATGTGCTTGGCCTTAGCAAAATCCTTCCGGAACTGTGTCAAATCTGCACCAGCCAAACACACACACACAATCTAAGAAATGTGAAACAGTAGATGAATGAAAAAATAAATAAATAAATGAAATTTAACTTCTGAATGTCTTACCTGAGCTTGGTCGGGTCATATTAGGTACCCTATAGGTAAGTCTGACCCCAGCACACAGGTGAAAGGTCTTCGCCCAATGGGTCACTCTCCGCAAAAACATCAGGGGTCAACAGTCACACCTCACAGCTGTAAACAAACACATCATCAAAGTTCACAGAAAACTTAACTAAATTAACTTTAAAATGCTCTTAAATACAAAAACAGAGTGAATGGAAATAAAATAGAAAATCGTTAGAATAGTTTTTATCAAACCATAATAAGAAAAATAAATATTATGTACAATGCCTCTCTTTTAGGTAGCATTTGTTATTCCTATTGCAACACAGTGGGATGGGTCATTTTTATTCTTGTTTCGGGGATGTTGTCAAGTTTCCAGGATGTTCAATTGTTATGGCTTATCGTGACTGCAAAAATCTAATCAAGTCATGGCTTTATAATGGAAAATGATATCAAACCAGACAATGTGTAAAAAGTTACACCCTAATGGTTTTCTCTTCCTTGTTCCTTGTTCTGTGAATATATGTTTTTGTTATTAGGCAGCAAACAGACATAACTTGATCTTGCTTCAAAGCGCTAAAACAAGTAGTAAGAAAATAACTTTTTTGGGGGAATTAATTTGATTTTTAAAAATAGTTTATAAATCAATTAAACGTCTAGCACCTTCATACATTTCTGAACCGCTGACTGTGTTCCAAATCATGTATTATAATCAGGTCTTACAATTCTCCAGATCCCTGATAAGAAACACAAAAAGAGCAGAGAAGAAGATATCTGGTTTTATGTGCCAAGGATTTAGAACACATTATCAAACAGCATTAAATTAGTCCCTGTTTTTGAGTTCTAATGACTTATAGGAAAGGTGCTGCAACTAGTTGGGGGGGGGGGGGGAATAATAATAACATATATATATATATATATACTATATAAAATACTTGTTTCAAATATTTATGGCAGCAAGTAATAAGACTATAACTAAAAAGTATATATGCAATGGATATAAATACTAGGGCTGTGACGATAATTTTATTACCGCAATACCGCGGTTATGGGACGTCACCGCGGTGATGAGCTCATTACCGTCATTACCGCATTTTTTTATGGCTGTCAAATCTGATTGACTGCGTTTTGAGCGGTAGTAAAATGCTCCATATAAGCACAACTGTGGTGAATTCAGTATTAATATGTCAAGTGTAAGTCCTACACTATAGGGCTGTGCAATATATCAAATATATTTTGATCGCGATAGATATTGGTGTCAAACGATCTCAAAATTCATAATATCGAATATAAAAATTTTGGTCATTTATCTGTGCTGCCGCTGCACTGGCGCGGCAGCGAATGGGTTAAGCAAAACGCGGTGCGTGGTACTCATTGAGGTCAGAACAGCTCTGGAGTCTCCTGCTCACTTCGTCTCCATTGAGGCTGCTGAAGAGAGTGAAGATTAGCAGCACTAATATTGGCTCGGAAATGGAAGCTACAGGGCAGGCTCAGTAAGTTGAGAAAAAAGGAAGAAAAAGACTCAGAACAGAAGAGAATCATCTGCAAGATTTGCCGGAAAGTGGTGTCTGCACCTCTCGCCAACACATCAAACTAATTCACCCACCTCAAGGTAAACCATAGAGCCATGTAAGGTGTTCCGTGGTCACATTTTGAGAAAGTAAAATATATTAATTCATTGTCTGGCTGCTGGCTGTTATGCGTGAGCACCGCGGAGAACGCGCAGCATTGCGCCTCAGTCTTGGGAAAAATAGTAAGGTTGGTTGAAGTGTAGTTCAAACAGCAAAGCAATGATATAAAACTATAACCACCATCTTTACTGAAATGTTGTTATCTGACCAAGTCTGAGGTAAAATGCGCTGCGCCTTGTCTCTTTCACAGCACGCGGAACTGAGTTCAGAACCGCTACAAATATAACCATATAAAACTCAGTTCAGATAAATAAACTTCAGATGAGTAAGGACACGTAAAGTGAAACAAAAATTGTCAAACATAAAGGACAGGTTTCTATTATTTTAAAATGGAACTAATGTCTTTTTTTTGGTCGGTTGTCTCTTGCGAGCCGATTTCTTAACGTCACGACATTTTAATCAATATGACGCGGGTCCCGTCAGGATATCTTGCGGCACAGACAGAACTGAATTGTTATTGGCGGGAACAGGAGTTTAATCAATCCAGAGGATGTGGGAGCACATAATAAATAGTTAAGAAAATTGTAATAATCACGCAGTGATTCTCATGCACGCAACAAAAAAACCCTAAGCACAAAAAAGGAGCGGAGAATGGACCGACACGCGCACACACACACCGATTTTTTTTTGTAATGTGGTAAGAAACGTGACCGCACTATTCAGTGCGGTTTTAATAAATATTTTTTTTAATTTTAAGTACTAAATGTAATTTATTAAATTTATTTAGGACCGCGGGGCAGGTGCGGCAAAACTGTGTATGTGGCGGGCTGATGCGGGATTAAAAGAAGGATTTTTTTTGCGGAACGGTAACGGGACAAAAAAGAAATGATGTCTGAATTAATTTCCTCCAATCGAATATAATTTAACAGGGTTTAAGAATATAAAATAATTTATAAACAAACGAAATATTTAATATTGAGCTAATAGCCCAAGTGCAAAAATACAAAATCTGTAATACTCTGCACTGCACAATTCAAACGAAATAGCCGTAACGCAGCTGCGCTCCTGCCCTGCGATGCAGCCGAAGCCTGGTGTGAGGCAGCAGAAATTCTGGGGTGAAAACTACATAACTACACAACATAAGGAGACATAATGCACTCCAAATATTCAGGAGGGAAGTGAAATAAATGATACTGTACAGATATAATCTGTATCTAGTAGATATTTAATGAGAAATAAGAAGAGTGTGAATAAAAAAAAAACAGACGCCTATCACAGACTTCTTGAGCCTTGAGCCCGAACGGCCCGAGGAAAGGGGTGAGAAATATATTTTTTTCGGGGCCGGGGGTCAGTGGAACATTTTGCTGTGGATTAATTCGTCTTTTTTTTTTAAACGAATATTAGAATATTCGCTACCAATTACTGCCGAATATCCTGAGCTCAAACCCGCTATTCGGGCCAGCCCTAAAATAGATCTATGGATGGAGAAGGGGGAGGCGGACAAGCTCCTCCTTCAAAAAGTCTGCTCGGAAAAAGACAGGTTAGCTGTACAATGACGAATTATACAGGCAGCATATGTTCACTTGTTATGCTGTATTTATGGTTTATGTAGAGGTTGTATGTAGGCTGTATGGTTTGAAGAATAAAGATTTGTTACCAATAAATTTGTGGTGTTTTTTTTTTTTTTTTTTGGGGGGGGGGGGGTGTTTTGGGGTCTCGCGGTTAACCGCAATATCGCGGTGATGCGTTAGTTTTTTACCGCGGTTATAAAAAATCAATACCGCCCCAGCCCTAATAAATACTTATGTTTATGTTGCAATTAAGATTGGGCCATTTTTTTAAATATTGGGATAAATGGATCTTAACCTTCCCTATTGGTGAAAGTAGCACCTTAATATAATTAGCACCATGCAATACAATGTAACTCTTTTAATGTAAACTGTCCTTGTAAGTAAAGTGGTACTCTTGGACCTGTTAGACAGTCTTTTTTTCTCTTTTCCTTTTAATATCTTCATTATTTTTTTGTACACATTTGTATTTACATGCATTACCCCTTTTTATTTTTCTTTATTATATATTTATGTTCCCTTCCAGGGGAAAGTGTGAAAATTGGGAGGGGGGAATTAAGCTACAATATATATATATATATATATATATATATATATATATATAACTTCTGTTAATAGCCTTTTTGTTTACCCATTTTTTCTAATTATCATATAAATCTGTATTTTTTTATTGTCTTTTAATTTAATTATCTTATTTTATTAACTTAATTTTGCATTTACTTTGCATGTGACAATTCAATTATGTCTAATTACTAGCTTTTTATTGCTAGATTATAGTTTATTTCGTTTTTTTTTTGGTTATTATTATTATTATTATTATTATTATTATTATTATATTATCCATTATCATTTAAATGACCTAACATTAAATTTTTTAAAGAAATATTTGTTGTAAAATAAAAGTTATCTGCCAATATAATACAATGACAAACTAGTAGATGTCCAGAAAAAAAGTTGAATATAATTTCTGACTACAACAGTTTCACAAAGGGGAACTAAGTGTATCTATTTACGGTATATTTATGATCATTTCACATTCCGGGATGATATTATCTGTAGGTCTTACCTTTAAGGTAAAAACAGTGTTTCACAGTCTGTGTCTGTCTGTCTTATATATCTGTCAGATTCATTAGCGATGACTCTCCGGCATTAATACAATAGTATCGCGAGGCTGAAGTGTGTCTGTTCACACAGCTCTACACAGGCTCTGTTATTATTAACCTTGTAGCTGTAGAGCTGTCCCCCCTGTCTGTAATAAAACACAAACCCTGCTGCTGCTGATATAACTGACTGATTCACAGACCCCTGATTCGACTCTCTGACTCGCACAGCCTCCAGCTCAAACTGAACCAGATCTGAACATCACATCTACATCTACAGTCAGACAAATACAGCAAGTGTTCAGAGATCTTACCGTCTCCTCTCGCTCATATAAACCTGCCCCTCCGCTCCATACTCAGCTCTCCGCCCCACCTGGAAACAGCTGCTCCTCTCACCAGCTCCCACAGCCCTGCTGCCATCGATATAAACACAGTAGATCCGGAGCTGAGCTCTGACTGGAGGAATTAAACACATGGAGCCCCCAGTGGAGACAACCTGCAACTCTCACCCTCACAGACAGAGAGACAGCGCTAGACAACCTCTTTTCCTTGCTCTCTTTATTTAAAAAAACATATTTATTTACAAACATTATATATTATAAATTTGTTTAAACTATTTGTACAAATTTGAAATATTGTTTCGGAATTTTTATATTGCTACATTGCTATTTTAATAGTTAATTAATAGTTTTATTTGTTTTAAAGCTCACCTTCCGTCGTTTTTTCTTTCATTTTAAAATGTCTAGTTGTGGTCTCTATTATGAATGAATGACATGTGAGCCGTTTTTGTAAAAAAAAAAAGTGCTCAGGTGTCTCTGTATAGCTCTTTTTTAATGGACTGTTTTAGGGGTGTGTCCAAAATGACCGGATTCCAGCTTTGCTCATGAATATTCATACATGCAAACAGCATGCAAATATCTCTCCTCTGATTGGCTAGGAGCACTGCGACGCCCCTCCACCACTCTGCCGCTCACTGCCTCCTACCTCCTAACTGATGAGCGGTGATGTTGCGTCGCTTCAGCTCCGCCTCTGGGAGTTTCTCGAGCCAAGGTGGGCTGGTCTGTGAGTTTCTGCCTACGTAGGCAGAAAGATAATTCAAAATTCACCCGTTTTTCGGAGGGGGGGAGGGGGGATTTCTTTGCTTAGCTCCTGCAGACAATGGGGGCTGCAAAACAGTTTAATGTGCAGGTGTACACATTCAACTCGGAGAGACCTACTGTATTCCACAAAAAACAAGAAAAATCGGATTTTCGCGGAAGGGGAGCTTTAAGAGTGTTGTACTTGCTAATGTAAAATTCTTTTTATAAATGATCAGCATTACACTGACAAAAATAATCAATCATTTAAAAATTAATTATAATCATAATTCTTTTTTTTTAATGCTGGTATTTCACTATATTTTTGAGAGGAGGGCAGTAATGCTAGTGTAGTGTGATTTAGGCCTGGCAGACTAAAGCTTTTTTAATTTTATAGTGTATTATATCTCAGGTGAAGGAGGGACAAAAGAGATAGATAGATAGATAGATAGATAGATAGATAGATAGATAGATAGATAGATAGATAGATAGATAGATAGATAGATAGATAGATAGATAGATAGATAGATACTTTATTTATCCCGAAGGAAATTTAGGCATCCAGCAGCAACAACACAATACAATAAGAAAAGAAAAGAAAGAAAGAAAGAAAATAAAGGGGGGGGGGGGTTGCAGCGCCAGGAATTAAGAGAGGCAGAGGCACAATGTGGGGAAAATGTGAAAAGGTCTGAATATGGTTCACATGCATTGTATCTCAGTTCCAGAGATGATGGCCTTAACAGCAAGCATGTGATCAGCCATGTTTTAGAGAATCCCATTGCAGGAAGTATTTGTTGGTGACAGGCTGACTTGTAGGGGTGTGTGTAGGTTGATTGGGGAGTTTGCTGATCTGCTGAGACACATACACACACAACAGTAGGTAGAGAGGGAGAGCTGTAGCGACCCCGGCTCAGGGATCGGCCGATGGCCTGTATAGGTCCGGCGTATGATTCCCTCACGGGTGTCCCTTACTCGTGGTAATGGCGGGGGAACAGGCAGGTAGTGGTTGGGAGATGGATATAGTAGGGGAGGAAAACGAGAGTGGTAGTTGGTTATCAGGGAGAACGGGTAAAGGAGCGAAGAGGATAAGGAAAGAAGGCTCAATGGATGAAGGTCAGTTTAATGTTGTTGTGAGATTTGAAGAAGGAGGAGGAGGAGTTAAACATTTGGACCCGTTGAAGCTCACGAAAGTAATTAAAAATCAAATTGGAGAAGTGCGGTTTGCGAGAGTCTTGAATGATGGAAACTTGTTGGTTGGGTGCAGTTCGGAAGAGCAGCGTGGGAAGGCCCAGAGACTGCAATCTCTTGGGAAAGCTGTGGTAACTAAGGTGCTGAGGTTGGGAGAGCATGGAAGTAAAGGGGTCATCTCTGGGATTCCTGTAAATATGGATATGAAGGATCTGATTAAGAATCTTAGGTCAAGGTGTGGGGCAATTGTTGATGTGAAACGTTTAACTAGGGGTGTTGAGAAGATGGATACTGAATCAGTTTTGATAGAGTTCAGTGTGAAAGATCTTCCTGAGGAAGTTTACTTTGGATTCCTGAGATATAAGGTTAGAGAGTTTATCCGTAGGCCTTTAAGATGTTTCAATTGCCAGAAGTTTGGCCATGTAGCTAAAGTGTGTAAGGAAACAAGGCGGTGTGCCAAATGTGGTGGGGGCCATGAATATGGAGAATGTGGAGAGGGGGTGAGACCAAAGTGTTGTAACTGTGGTGGGGGACACAGTGCTGCATATTGGGGATGTGAAGTAATGAAAAGAGAAGTTGACATTAACAATATTAAGGTGAAGGAGAGAGTATCATATGCAGAAGCCCTCAGAAGGTTGGATGCAACGAGGAGAGTTGGGGGAGAAAGTGTTGGGAGGGAGGTTGCATCAACTACAGCATGGACGCAGAAGCGGGAACTGATTAGAGCGAAGGAAGAACAGGCATGGGAGGAAAAGAGAGACCTTGTTATTTTTATTGCAGGGATTATAAATGCAACAGCTGGTCTTAAATCCAAAACAGAGAGGATTCAGATCATTGCAAAAGCAGCCATACAGCACCTGGGCATGGTGGGTTTAAAATGGGAAGAGATAAGAGATGGACTCAGTGTACAGACTAGTCAGGAGGGATATGGCATAGGCTGACTCTAGTGATATGTTAATTCTACAATGGAACGCGAGAAGCTTACTGGCAAATGGACAGGATTTTAAAAAGTTTATAGATAGTAGAAGTGAGACTCCAGACGTTATTTGCATTCAAGAAACTTGGATGAAGCCTAGGCTAGATTTTGTGATATGTGGTTATGTTAGTGTGAGGCGTGACAGAGAGCAAGGGAGTGGGGGAGGATGTGCGACTTTTATAAAGAAGGGAGTACCTTACAGAATCCTTGGAATAGGACAGGATCAGGAATATGTGGTGGTGGAGGTGTGGGCAGGAGAGATGAAAATAGTGATAATAAACTTTTATAACCCATGCAGGCAATTAGATTTTAATGATTTGGAGAAGATTGAAGGTCAAGATAACGTTAATATTATCTGGTGTGGAGACTTTAATGCCCATAGTACATTGTGGGGGGGTGATAGGACAGACAGTAATGGTCAGGTGATAGAAGAGATGTTAGCTGATAGAAATGTAGTGTGTGTAAATGATGGTAGGAAGACGAGAATAGATGTGAGGAGTGGTAAAGAGTCAGTCTTAGATCTTACTTTGATGTCCAGTAGGTTGGCTTTGAAATGTGAGTGGGATGTGTATGAAAAGAGCACTGTAGGCAGTGACCATTATCCAGTTGTGAGTAGACTAAGTATAGATATTTTGCGATGTGTAGGGAATGGTGTTGGACGATGGATTTTTCAAAAAGCTGAGTGGAATAGATTTAGGGATTTATGTGATTCTTACCTTAATGTCATGCCAGAAGACAGTGATGTTGAGAAATATGAAGCTGAACTTCGGCAGAAGTTATATTTGTCTGCATTGGATACTATACCTAAGAGCTCAGGACAGGGTGCGAGGAAAGCTGTGCCGTGGTGGACTGAGAAGTGTGGTGAACCAATTAAAAAGAGGAATCTGGCTTTCAAACTTTTAAGACAGACTCATAACTTTCAACGTCTCATAGAGTACAAACAGTTGCAGGCAGTAGTACGGAAGACGGTGAGGCAGTCTAAGAGAGCATACTGGAGGGAGTTTTGTGGCTCTATTGGGGATATGACTTCTGTTGATAAAGTGTGGGGAATGATTAAGAGAATGGAAGGGGGTAGGAGGGAGTGGTGTTATCCTGTCCTCTCTGATGGTGAGCGGATAGCAGTATCAGACGCGGAGAAAGCAGAACTGATGGTGGAATCCCTGAGTAACATACATAGCTCTTCTAATCTTTCGGAAGAGGAGAGGAGGGGTCGGGAAGGAACGAGAGCAATCTATGCTGAGGTTATTCGCAGGAAGGATAGAGCCAGGGACAAGTATAATGTACCATTTACCCTGAGGGAGTTGAAGAATGCTTTGGCTAAATGTAAGGACTCAGCCCCGGGAAAAGATGACATATGCTATTCCATGCTGAATCACCTGAGTGATGAGGGACTTCAGAGGCTTTTGAAATTGTATAATAAAATATGGGAGGAAGGCAGGATTCCTTCAAGTTGGAAAGAGGCCGTTATTATCCCTATTAAAAAACCAGGGAAGGATGCCAGCAGACCTATAAATTATAGACCAATAGCGGTGACTTCTCATGTTTGGTAAGTTGATGGAGAGAATGGTTACTGGGAGATTAATGCACTATGTTGAAGAAAGGGAGCTAATTGGCAGTTGCCAGAGTGGGTTTAGGAAAGGGAGAAACACCACTGACGCACTGCTGTGTTTAGAGGATCCTGGTTGGATTTGGTCCAAGCTATGGCTCTTAGGATAATGCTTGGTGCTGTTCGAACGTCTCCCGTATGTGCTCTCCAAGTTGCAGCTGGAGAGATGTCACTTAGTCTTCGTCGCAAACAACTTCAGGCAAATTACTGGATAAATGTGATGAGCCAAACAGAGAGTCACCCAGTTAAGAACATGAATCGATCAAGCTGGGAAAGAGAAGTAGCAGACCTGTCTAGCTTTGGCTGGACGGGTAACAAAGTAGCTGAAGAATTGAAAGTTCATGATAAGGTCTTCTGCCCCATGGTAATGTTGCCTGCTGTTCCTTTGTGGCAGCTAGAAGCTCATAAGATTGATCTATCATTGCTTAACATTAAAGCAGACAATAGAAATGGTGATCTAGTTAGTGCGTTCTATGTCCATGTGATGGAGAGTTATCGGGATCATGTTGTTATATTTACAGATGGGTCAAAGGAGCCAGAAACAGATGCGACAGGAGCGGCGTTTGTTGTTCAAGGTCACAATTTTAGTTTGGCCAAGAGGACATCAGATTTTTTTAATGTGTCTACCATTGAAATGTATGCTATTTTAATGTCAGTGCAGTGGGCAGCTCAGTTGGAAAACCAAAGAGTATTGGTCTGTAGTGACTCTGTAACAGCTGTCCGTAGTCTTGGGATGGGTGTGTCCAGGAGTAGACAGGACCTTGTCTATGATGCCCTTTTGGCGATCAGGGAGATGATGTTGAGAGGAAATGAGGTAACATTGATGTGGGTTCCTGCTCATGTAGGTATTCCAATGAATGAGAGGGTGGATGGGTTAGCGAAGGCAGCGGTGAGGAAGGGCAGTATAGATGTCCATATTAGTCTATCTAAGGCGGAAGGACGGTGTATTGTCTGGAAACAGATTATTTTACAATGGCAACACCAATGGGAGGGAGAAGTTAAGGGACGGCATTTGTTTTCATTACATAAAAGCGTGTCTGATTCAGCGCTTTGTAAGGGCAGAGGATGGAAGAGGGAGGAGGGGGTCATTTTCTATAGGTTACGACTTGTTCATACTTACTTGGTCATACTTACCTCAATCATACTCTACTCTGAATGGTGAAGCATCAAGATGGGCTGTGCATAGAGTGTCAGCAACCAGAGACAGTACAGCATGTGATTTTGGATTGTACTAAATTTACTACGGAGAGGCAAGTACTTTTTACAGAGCTGAGGAAATTGGGTATGTTAGTAGTGTCTTTGGGTAAAATTCTAGAACTGGGATATGCTGGGAAGGGGAAGTACTGGTTATTTAAGTATTTCAGAGATACTGGCCTCATTAAGAGGATATGAGGTAAAGGCGGAATGATCCTGAAGGGGGCAGCAATGCAACAAGTTGGATGCCGGCTGCCGTAAAACCCCACAGAAGAAGAAGAAGAAGTATTTGTTGGACTTTTGTGCTCTAGGCACATGCTCTAGGCACATGAGGTAGGTTGGGCCTGTTTGCTTTCATTACTAAAGAAATGAAACTGTCTTGTTTCAGTCTGTCTACAGCACTAACTAAAGACTCTTGTTCATTTAGCTCAGACATTTTGGCTTACTAACATGGCTGAAGCAAGTGTTTCAGTAGGACAAGAAGAGTTCTGCTGTTCAATCTGCTTGGATTTACTGACAGATCCAGTCACTCTATCCTGCGGACACAGTTTCTGTATGACCTGCATCAATGTTTACTGGGATCAGCAAACGGGAGCCTACAGCTGCCCCCAGTGCAGAGAGATCTTCTTTCATCGACCTGATCTACGGAAGAACCACATGCTTGCTGAAGTTGTGGAGAAGCTGAGAAAAGCTGGCCCACAGCCCACCGCTCAGTGCTACGCAGCACCTGGAGATGTGGCTTGTGACATCTGCACTGTAGGAAAACGTAAAGCTGTCAAGTCCTGCCTGGTGTGTCTGGCTTCCTACTGTGAGGCTCATTTTAAACCTCATGATGAATCTGCTCCTCTAAAGAAGCATACAGTGATTGAACCCTCTGCACACCTGCATGAGAAGGTCTGCCCTCAACATGGAAAGCTTCTGGACATTTTCTGTTGTACAGATCAGACCTGTGTTTGCTATCTCTGCACCTTGGACGAACACTGTGGTCATAAAGTTGTTTCAATTGTAGCTGAGAGAGAAGAGAAACAGGTGAGAGAAAATCCTTATACTAGTAATTGCAAAAGTAGGGGGTTTGGGAGATTGAATCAGATAAATAATTCGGAAAACGATTCGATCTTGTGAGCATTCGAATCATCATCCACCACAGTGACATCTGCTGGGCAATCAGGTAATCAGGTTTTGAGGTCTTTTCATTTCACAAATGATAATGGTTCAACAAAATATGAGCAATAAATAAATTAATAAATATGTAATATGAGCAATAAATGATATTAATTTTATTTTATTTATTAACTGTTTCTTTTTTTTTTTTTAGAAATATTTGTTACAAAACTTAGGAAACTGTGAGCTGTGACAAAACGAAACCTGTTTTGGGACATTCACATTGCTTTTTCCATTTTGATATGGATTTTGAATCAGTGTATCGAAACAAGAAAGTGTTATCTTGTGCAAAATTGTGTAATGCACTACAGAGTTTGGTATCCGGTGTACACAGTTTTGTGTGATTTTGTTCATAGAAATATACCTTATAATGTAATATAATCTATATCTGAAATGTGGCTTTAAAAAGACATGTATTCCAAAAATAAACTAAAATTAATCAGCGTATCTTACTTTAAATTAGTAATCCATTTGATTAAGGTAAAACTACATTTTTGAACTGATAATCATCTGTATAAAATTACATTTTTTAAAGCAACCCTCTCCTCCCTGCACAACCCAACCCTAACAAAAAGTTAATGACAATGTATTGATATTCCATTTTATGTCAAAATGTCTTTAAAGTTTTGTATTTTTGTGGAGATTTCTACATAATTACATCATAAACATGCAAAATATTACATGCAGCCTTTCATTAGTGCTTACTCGCTTATTTGCTCAGTAGATCAGTAAATTTATTCAAGGTAGGAAAAGTTTGGTTTCCACAGATTTAGATCCATTTTTGTGTGATTGCTACAGTTTCCATCTGTTCCTGCTTATTATTATAAAGTTTGTTTTGGTAGCCAAGAATATTTTTTTTTTTTACAATTTTAGCCATTCTTCAGCCAATGCTTTTACATGTCATTAAACTAGCATCCTTCAATCTTTCCATTCATTATGAAATGAAGGGGTTCGTAGTCTTTACATGTGAAAGATTTTGTATGTTTACAGATGGTAACTAGCAATAGGTAAACTGTGGTCTATTCCAATGTGGGAATTTTGGGCAGAAATTAATGTAATATTAATGTCAATAGAGTTACAAAATCTATAATATAAACAAAAAGCACTGTAGTCCATTGACAATCTACACAACAAATGCTCTATTTGTTGATGAAGTAAATAATTGATACTGATATCAATCAGCTCCTCATTCCATGTTATTTTTTGCCCCTTTAAAGGTGCAGGTATTATTCACTGCTTATCATATTTTCCCCAGAAACATGTGGTGGAGATCCAGAACAGTTACAGACAGAGAATTCACAAGAGAGAAGAAGAACATGTACAACTGACAAAATCTGTATCTTCTGTGAAGGTGAGTACAAGACGTTAAAAGACACTCTTTATGGTTTTGGTAAAAGCTGAATATTTTGCTTCTTTTTATACAGCATTCTGCTCAGGCAGCAGTGGAAGATACTGAGAGGATGTTTCGAAAGCTGATTCACTCCATCAAGAAAAAGTGTTTTGAGGCAACTGCAGCAATCAGAGCTCAGGAGAAAGCTGAAATAACTCGAGCTGAAAAACATCTGAAGAAAACAGAGCAGGAGATTGCTGACCTCAAAAGGAGGGATCACGAGCTTCAGCAGCTATCAGCCATAGAGGATGACTTCCGTTATCTACAGGTAACATGCATGACTGTTAGAGTTTCCATACATAGTAGTCAATCTAAGCCTTAACTGTCTTTATTTCTCGTGCATTTATATTATTTTATATTATATTCTTTCTATTCCCTTCTAGATTTACCAGTCCTTCCATTTTCTTGGTCTGTCTGAGGGCTTTCCAAGGATAAAAATTAATAAGCTACACGCATGTGAACATATGAAGAGAGATATCAGTAAACTTAAAGCGCAAGTTGACAATATCAAGCAACATCCTTACTCATCCTCTCAATCTCAGTGGACTCCATCTGTCAAAGAGCTTGGGCAAAGCAGTTTATCTGAGCCCAAATACATCTTTGCATTTGGTACTGGGTCATCTCCATTCGGTTTTGGATCTGTGTCTAAGACTGCTCCTGTATCCCAGTCTGTATTTAATTTTAATCATATGTCCAAACCTGTTCCTGCAACCAACTCAACACTTTCATTTAAAACTGTGTCTAAGCCTGTTGCTGCATCCCAGTCCCTGTTCAGCTTTGAACCTGTGTCTAAAGCTGAACCTGCAACCATTTCCACTCCATTTATATTAAATTCTCTGTCTAAGCCCAATCCTGCACCACAGTCCCTGTTCAGATTTGAACCTAAAACCAGTTCCACCCTTACATTTAAGACTGTGTCTAAGCCTGATCCGGCACCTTAGTCCCTGTTCAGCTTTGAACCTGTTTCTAAGCTTGAATCTATAATTAAT
This sequence comes from Astyanax mexicanus, assembly GCF_023375975.1. Taxonomy (NCBI): domain Eukaryota; kingdom Metazoa; phylum Chordata; class Actinopteri; order Characiformes; family Acestrorhamphidae; genus Astyanax; species Astyanax mexicanus. The sequence continues at coordinate 61,069,494 of NC_064408.1, forward strand.
CCCATACTTACATATATACTTACTAATTTAAACTTCTGCATCATGTAAATGTGTTGCCATATTCGCTGTGGGCACGTTTATCCTTCTGCATTTGTGTCCACAATTCTGCAGTCTAAACTGGGAAGGCAAGAAGGAAGGTAAATTTGCCCTAAAACTGATCCTACACCCCAGGCCCTGTTCATCTTTGAACCTGTGTTTAAACTGCTCCTGCTCTCCAGTCCCTGTTCATCTTTGAACCACTGTCTAAGCCTGATCCTGCACCTAGGGGGCCTCAGACTGTTAGAAGAAAAAATTAAAAGGGCACCAAAACACAGGGGTACACCAATGTGCAAAAACCTATGAGGCACCACATATGTTAAAATGGTCTTTATCCCTGATTAACAGTACATAATTGGAACTGTAATCCTTGGAAATATTTATTTCACAAACACTAATGAAACTATTGAGATTTATTTCACAATGCACCAAGAGTACTTGCTCAGGGAGGCTTTCATAAGTGGTTTAGTACTATTTGTGTAACTGGATCATGCAGGGCTTTCCAAATGGCCTGACTTAATCTCCCATCTAGGCCCTGTATACAGTGTATAATCCAGATGGGGCCATGTTTAATTGCTACTGTAATGGGGCCCATCTATGATATCAATATGTGGGGCCAACATGGAACCCATGGACAAAACATTCTAATACCTAGTTGGGGTACGCATCCAGACCTCACTTGGGCAGGTTATGTAGGTACAGGGCACTTAAAGTTTCTCCATTTGTAATGGCAACTATTTTGCACTTCATGACTTTCTCCACTGGAGCAGCATACTTAAGGAAACTCCCTCTCATTAACATACATACACCCTTCATAGCACTGCATTACCATTTATCCTCTGCCACCTTTCTATTAAAGAAGCACCAAACCCTTAGTCATGTACAGCTGTAGGAGGAACCTATACAGCACCACGTCTCATTTTCTCCACTAAAAAGGGTGGGAGCCTGTAAAGCAGAAGCCAAATAGAGGACAGATTATAAAGTAACTTAGAGTTCATTAAGAAACTTAACTTAGAATAGGATTTTTCTTGCACTAGAGGCCACACTATTATCATTTATTACAAGAAAAGGCACCCTGATCTACCCTTAATATTACTCTCTCTCTAAATCTACTTCATTTCAGCATCAGTAACAGTAGTAATTTCTAGTGTACAGAAACATTTTTTTTCTTTTTTATCCATAAGCATAAAAACATCTCTTTCCAGAGCACTGGTAAAGCATAAATAGACAAGAATAAACAACTGATTTTATTCATTTTTGTGTTACTGATGTCTTAATAAGAATATGTAATCGACTTTATGAAATTAATGTAATGGGCTTCCACTTTATAGTTTTGTACAATTTTAATGAATAGTTTAAAAAAATAAATATTATATTTGCACTAAATCTTGTGTCTGTGTGTTGTGTTTGTGAATCATAGCTTTTCCCCCAACAGACTTATTTTTTTATTTTGTCACACTGATGTTTTTCCGATTATCAAACAAACCTTATTATCAGACAAAAATAGTCTGAGTAAATATAAAAAGCACTTTAAAAGGATGATTTTATTTATTAAAGGATAAAAACTATCCAAACCAATCCAGCCCTGTGTGAAAAAGTGTTTGCCCCCTAAACCTAATAACTTTTGATTATTAAACCTAATATTTTGATATTTGAAAAAAAAAAAAATTACTTTGGAGTTTGTAGGTCTGCCTTGTCTTTCTATCTTAAACATCTTGGAACCTGGAGAAGTGAGCTATCTAAACACACAGAGAGAAAGTAATCTGCTTTGATCAATTGCATGCTACTGATATACTGTTCATATCTAAATTGAAATTATACCTGTAGTTGGCCATCCAAGGGTCACGTGACTGCAATGGAAGATCATCAATAAGACATTGAGCCATGATATATACAGTTTGAAGCCCTTAAAACAATTGCACACTGTTATTTAATTTACTTTTTATTTAATTCATCTTGAGATCATCAGTGAACACTTTCAACACCAACACTTCACCATCCACTGAAAGCTACTGTGGATGCCAAAAAATCTGAAAAGGACTGTCAATGAACAGCAAACCATTTCTCTTTCGAAATCAGAAACATATTTTACTTTCTCGAGAACATGACTACACGTGTAAGAGGACAACGCACTAACACTGTCCTTCCGAATATTTACAGACAGTCCCTTTTTGTGGACTGTGTCCTTAACAGGAAGGTCATAAATGTTAAATAGTATGTCTGTATACGTGTGTTTGTGTATGTATGTATGTCGGTTTATGTGTGTATGTGAGTGTATAAGTATGTGTGTAAGTGTGTGTATGTATGTGTGTTTGTGAAGTAGTGTGTGTGTTTATGTGTGTGTGAATGGACGTACATGTGTGGTGTTTAATTGTGTGTGTGTGTCTGTATGCATGTGTGTGTATTTATTTTGTGTGTGTGGAAATGTGTGTTCTCCATGGATCGCCACCTTGTCATTGGTGGAGAGCCTTGTGTGTTCCGATGATCCTGACAGTGATGCCATCTGGAATTTAGGTTCTTGGTAGGGTTGACCATGGGGATAAGGTAGAGGGGGAGGTTCCAGACAAAGTGCGATCTGAAGAAGACCTTGTATGTGCATGTGTTTAAATATGTATGTGTGTGTATAAGTGTGTGTGTTTGAAATTGCATGTTTATGCGGGTACGTGTATGTATATGCATTTGTGTATATATGTGCATGCATGTTTTTTATATGTATGTTTTTGTATGTGTATGCTTGCCTAAGCTAGCCAGGCCCTAATGCAGCAAAGCAGGCCTAAATCATGATGTTCCCTCCACCATACATTACACCAGGGGTTCTCAACTGATCTCACCCCAGGACCCACATTTTCTCATGGTTATTAGGTCACGACCAGAGGTGTATAGAAACAAAGTAGAACTACCTCACTACTGTACTTAAGTACTAAAATTATCTCCTTATCTGCTTAAAAGGAACACACCTGCCCCCTGTAAATCATAGTTTGTGTGTCTGATTTCATTTGACATGTGCTCAGCATCCTATTAACCTACGATCCTAGAATCCCATCTGCTCATTACAATTATAAAACTGTTAGTAAACATTCCAAACCCACATTATCACTAAAGCCAGCAATAAAGCCAGCATGGAAGATGCTCTGCATTGTCACCTGTTGAAGGTGCTCTAATCCCTTGGCCAGCTTTAGTTGATTTTTACAATAGCGATAGAATTAGTGACATTTATGCTTGCTGTTTTTTCTTTTGGGTAAGTTTGTTTGTTAAGTTAATTTAATACCTAATTTAAATGTACTCTAGTACTTTTAGTTAAGTATGATGCTTAACGAACACTTCAACTTCTACTCAACTCAAATGTTTTGACAGAGTTCTTTTACTCAAGCCTGGACCTCATGTCTGGTTAAATCTTACAAATACTTAGGTATCTGGCTGGACACATCTCTGTCTTTCTCCACACATATCAATAATCTTCAGAAGAAAGTCAAAGCTAGACTAGCTTTCTTCTTTCGCAGCCAAGCTTATTCTTGTTAAAATGACAATATTTCCAATATTTGATTATGGTGACATCATCTGGGCCATTCCACTAAATGGGTGACATTTCCGTCCCTAGGAAATTACATGTATAAATGTGCACACAAAATAACTTTAAAATAAATTTTATTATTAAGCATGATAAAATAAAAACGCATTAAAAAGCATTTGTTACCTTTCCTCACTCTCTAACTATAAATTGCTGTTACCGTAACACATTACCCCATCTGAACAATCTGAGAAAAAAGGCTTTAAGGCTGTAGCCAGGTGTCTCTTATACAGATAATGAGGTCAAACAGATGCCTTTAATACAGGTAAAGAGTGGAGAACAGAAGAGCTTCTTAAAGAAGTTACAGGTCTGTGACAGCCAGAAATCTTGCTCGTTTATGGCAGACCAAATACTTATTTTCCACCGTAATTCACAATTAAATGAAATTAAATTCTTCAAAAATCCTACAATGTGATTTCCTGGGTTTTTCCCTCATTTTGTGTGTCATAGTTGAAGTGTACCTATGATAAAAAAATAGAGACCTCTCAATGTTTTTTAGGTAGGAGAACTTGCACAATCAGTGGCTGGCTAATTACATGTTTGCCCCACTGTAAATAATACTGCAATTATGTTTTTAATTATTTGCATTTTATCTGCAGCATTAGGCATTAAGCAGCACTGACCTATGTAATGTTTATCAGTCATATTGTACTGACAATTTTAAAGTAGCCTACTTTCATAATTTTAATAAATATAATTGTTATTATCCACCATATGAAGCCAAAGCCAAAGAGTTGATAGAGTTAATATCAGGTATTTACCTCTACTTAACCATACTACATTAAGCTAAAGAATGCACTGGAACAGGTTGTTTAGTACCAGCCTTCTTATTTTAATGTGTTTTATTATTAAAAAGTTATACAGGCACAATCATTATTAGAATAAATAACTAACCAGTACAATGAACACATGTAAGCTCAACATCCCCTAGTGTTATTTGAAAAAAAAATTGTGATGGGTGCAACCTTTATTATCAGAATTGAAGATGGTAAATTTGGAAACTCGTTAACTCACATTTTTATATATTGTACTAATATTCACCTTTCCAGACAATACAAACCCAACTCAACACCATAAAAATCATATAGCCACAGCATCAATAATGCCTAATTCTGCTGCACCGAACTCATACTGGTCATCAATAGTGTTTAAATATGATTAAAGACTGGGCATAAGCACATACTCGTTCATTTACTTCTATTGACATCAAACACTATATGAAAGTACTAAAGTAAGTTTTAAATTAGCTGCCGGCTCATATGCATTGACTTTATATACAAGAACCCTAAATGGGATGCATTCAAAGCCTCAACAGCCTCATTGTGTAAGTACACCATTATGTAAAAACATTTTTTACATTGCATAGTATTTCAACTGTAATGAAAGTGATTTGTCAGATTGTCACATACATACTGTAGAGTGAGGTGTTCTACAGCCTAAGTTACATTTTAAACAATATAAAATTAATAATCTCATACTTCAGCTTATGACTGTAGATCAGAGCATGTACGTTTTACAGCTGAAAAAAAAAACGGTCCACACGAATTAAGCAGTCCTGTATCAGTAATGAGACTATATAATAACCTTAACATGTACTGTGTATTACTGCATTGCTGATGTGCGTGTGCATAAATCAGCTACTGCAGGTTAGCCGGTCAGGCCTGCATGACCAGTACAACTCGATTTAGGTGCTCGAACACAGCTAGAACAATCTACTACAACCAAAAAATCCTGTTTTGAATGTAGCAATGCACAAGGGGCTCTGAACCTCAGCAAAAGCCTCAGAACAAATAAGTCTCAGTGAGGAAAAAGCACTTACATGGGCATTCACACTTTATGGCAGTAAGATTTTGTACTGTCCTCAGTCCTAAGATACCAGCTCCAGGTGATAGCTTTCCTTCATTGCCTCAACTCATACTCCTGTATCAACAGGTCAATAAGTAAATGTTTATAGGTAACAAAAAAAAATACTGCTATTAGGTACAGCATACTGATTTACTGCAAGTTGCATTCCAAAGAGAGTGTAGTTAATCCTGTTGAATGTTTTTTTGTGCTGTTGGTAAAACCCTATATAAAACTGCTGTGTGTATATTTAAGAGTGTGCTTTTAAAAAAAATGTGGTACAAATGGTTTGTAGAGCGATGCCATAGATAACTTCTAAATTCTGGTTCTATAATAAACCATATCTGTTGCAGAGACATTTTATACAAGGAGAGGTTCTTTGAAAAGGTTGTGACATTTAGCAGTATTTTTCTTATTTGTGATTCATTCCATTTTAGGAGGACATAAGGTAAACAATTCTGAAGCTTAAAAATAGAATTTTTGTTAGGACTTCTCTTAACTTTTTTACAATATTGGGTCTATTTTTTAAACAACTAGTTGTTGTGAAACTGCTACAAATACATATTGTATAGTATATTGTCAACATATTTTTAGTATATAATGATTTCTGTCATATAGCCTATTAAAAGTTGATTGAATATGAGATTCAGGTAGACTACAAATCTATATACGGATAAATCAAACAAAGAAAAAAAAACCTTTTCATTTTTTTTTTCTTTTTTAGTAGATCTTAACATCTGTTCTATTTGCTTTACCTGTAAACTATGTATGATGTTACAGTTTTAACAGGATACTTTTCTATTATTTAAGTAATTAGCTTTTTATATACAGTCCCATTCATCTCCATGTTATCTAAATATTGTTGATCCTGCAATTATTTGCACTAAGTGCACACTGCTTTACATTTTGTGTAAATTTTATTAAGAAATTCCTTAGAAAAAAAATCCATTAACAACATTATTCCATTCTTTAAATCTGTTTTTTTTTTTTTTCTCGTCAGCAGCAAAGTATTAAAAAGGAACATGAAATATTAACAACAAAATAGTACCAAAAATCAGACAAGGCAGGCCACAGAGACAGTACCTAAGAATGCTTGTACTTAAATGTTTGTCCAGGTTGTATACCTTGACAGCCTTGGATTGGTTTGCATTGTGAGTTCATGACCTCTAGACTTCACAGTGTAGTGAGGTTTTCTGCTAGGTAGTAAAGGCTGTAGCCATTACACACAATACAGCACAGGTTACATAGGGAAGACAGCAGGTGGTAGAGCCACAGCCGGCTGCTCAGTCGTTTGTACTTGGGGTCTGTGTCACACAGTTTGGAGTAGGCCTCTCGGTTGGATGACAGCCCAATGTCCTGGCCCAGTCCGCAGGCCTGTTCAATCATGTGCATATCTGCCATGATCTCAGAGGTCAACTGGCCAAACCACTGGGCATTCACTGCTGCCACAGTCACACATACAAAGAAAATGAAGATCTGCACAGAAATAGAGAAGGAGGGATACAGGAAAAAAATCAGAATTATTGTCGAGCTGTTTTTGCATCACTATATATATATATATATATATATATATATATATATATATATATATATATATATATATATATATATATATATATAATAAATACAAACATTAGGAAAATTGTCCTAATCTTTTCATTATACTGACCTTAAATACATATTCTATACTTTAAGGTGTTCTGCTCGAAGCTCTTTTGTGAAGAATACTTTTTGCTCATAGTTTTCCATTGTTTATTACATTTAGACTACTACTTTTTATTTTGATAAAAAATAAAAAGCCCACAACCCCTGTCAAATGTCTTTGAATGGTTGCAGGTATAGTGTTTGATATTTGCAAAAATCTGGTACCTGTCAAAAGTAATGTGGGTTTTAACTGGCTGGAGTCAGTTAATCAACAATTAATCTGCCATTAATGATCAATACAACTTGAGAATAATATTAGATTAATGATAAATACATTTTGCCTAAAACTGCATGTTGGCTATCCTACCATAAAGGTAATTTTTTGTTTTAATTGTTGTCATATAGATACTTACACTTTTACAAGTAGTAATTGCGCAGATGCACACAGAACCTAATTAATATGTTGCATACCTGAAATGCCTCTTTGTCAGTGAGAAGGTCACTGGGGTGGTACATGGCGAAAATGGTAAGGTTGAAGAAGGCACATGCTGAGCCGATGTGCAGGTAGAAGGGGAACAGTCGACTCTGAATAAAGCCATATGTGTGCCTGTTCAGATGGTTGTCCATCACAAAGCCTGTGAATCAAAGTTGAAACCAGGATACACTATTACCTTTTGCATCACTGTTGCAAAAAGTGTCCAGAACACATTAGATGCAGGGCTATTATTCACTGAATATATTTAATTCTTTACAGTCAGGCTCTCACCAGAGATAAACGTGACCCATATCTGCATGCCCCAAAAGGTGGAAAGGAAGATGAGGTGGAAGAGTTTAGCAGTAACACATGGCTCTCTGTCAGTGGACATGTTGAGGGCACACCATTCAGTCTTTGAAGAACTGGCCTCTGACCCAAGTTTTTTCTTCCTAAGGTCAGTGTGCAGGTGCAAGTCTTCAAAACTAAAAACCCAGAAACAAAACAAAAAAGTCATGAGAAATCATTTTTACAATTTAGACAATTTTGCTCATTATATTTAATCAGGGTTATGAATATGTCAGAAAAACAAAGACAGGGATACCACATTTTAAATATATCGAACCAATCATGAAATAAAATTATTACTAAAGTGCAGAGGTGGGTTTACTGATCATAGGGATCCATCCCAGGATTGGGAAGCCGCCATCGTTAGGTCCTTGAGCAAAGCCCTTTACCCCAATGCTCCCCGGTTGCTGCACACTTTCTGGGCACAAGGGGCTTTGAAGACACACTTAGAAGACACACACAGTTACTGTAAATAATGAGGACACATGCCAGAAGTGGTATGTGTCCTCATTATTTACGGTAACTGTGTGTGTCTTCTAAGTGTGTCTTCAAAGCCCCTTGTGCCCAGAAAGTGTGCAGCACTATACAATAGATAAATAATATCAACATGTTTTTTTTTGGTTTATTAACTTGCTCCCTCAATTTAAGTATATGTGGCCTCAGGAGTTCTGTGCATGATTTGTTCAACACTTGAAAAAGTGGTATAGAAGAACAGCTCAAAAAATAACTATCTAAATAAATATCTGTCTTGAAGGCAGCAGTACACTGTTCCATAAGAAGATGCTTAATAAGTAAGTGTTTGGGGTCAAAACTAGGTATCAAAAAAACACTAGAATACTACAATTATAAGCAATAAATAAAAAGACTTTCACATACCTAAGAGCTATGCAATGTAGATAAAGGTTGGACAATCAACAGATCCAAACAAATCCACCAGTCACCCCGGATACAACCTACAGGCAGTACAGCAGATAAGCAGGTGTGTTTAATGTGTACAGTCCAAATCACACACACATTCATTTGGCGTACAATGGTTACGTAACGCTACTATTCAATATACCTGTGGCACACAGGCAGAAGATCCTGATTAAGTGGAAATAAACACAAGTATATTAAGCACAGTTACTGCGTTCTATAATTATAGGAAAAGTACAGTAAAGAGAAAATCGGAAAAAAAGACTTAAGGTTAATGAATACCATCAAAGACCGATAGTGTTCTGTCGAGTTAGGCTACCCACTAATATGTGCTACTCAGCCGATCTGCGCATGCGCTGACCCAGAATTTTTTGTGATTATTCTGTTTTTCTTGGGTGCTTTTTAAAACTTTTTGTGAAGTTTTATGACAGTGTTTTAAAATAAAACATTTTTTTAATAAAATCACATCCACTGCGTCATATTTGCCCTGATATGTGGTTAAATAATAATAATAATAATAATAGAACACTTAATTTAAATAGCATCTTCATTACATTAGACATGCAGCTCAAAGTGATTTACAGTGCTTTAGAGTTAAAATATTAAGTAAAATAGGTAACGATTATACAAAAACCCAACAATTAAACACAACTCATAATAAATTAATTAGCATTTATAGACCACCCAAATATTCTATATGTAATTGTGCTGGGAGATATTATTTGTTTATTTATTTTTTGACATTATGCTTTTAGCTCATCTAAATATCCTACCTGCTATATTGTATGGGCAGCTTTACCTCAATATGTGCACCACGGTAACATGATTTGACCAGGAATCACAAACCGACAGAACACTGGTGTAAACTGAGCTCGAGTAACGTTCGTCACATAAAACAACTTAAATATATTTTAACCTGAGATTTAGTTAACACTAACGCTAGCTAAACTACAGTCTGTTGCATTACACTGCAATAAAACCAGCAAACAGTGCGACTAATATACAGGGTAGTTAAATATTAGCTAGTTACCTCGCTAACTGAGTGGTTAGCCTGAGCAGAAAGTTTTATGGTTAGCCGCTGACTTAAGACCAGCTAGCGCTAAAAACTCTAATAAACTAAGACTCTGTGTAACACCACGACCCACCGGACTCCTGTAAAGTGACACAGATAATGATCTGTCCCCGTGTCGAGCCGGGGCACAGAGGACATGCTGAACATTTACTAAATATAGTCAGAGAACTCACCTACTGCTTCCGCTCAGCTACTAACGCTAGCCTGACAACCCGCCGAGCGCCTCCCCTCCGCCCGCCGTCCCCCGTCTACCGCTCGGCGGTGTTTAAAACTCGCCTGGATCACGGCGGGTAACCTAGCCGCGCCCCGGAGTACAGTCCGTCAACACAGCAGTTCACACTGCAGTCTGTGGCAAAACTTTCCTGAATGTCCTCCACAATACACACCAAACCCTTTAACCCTCCAGCTTCCTCTCCAGCAGAGCGGCTCCCGGATCAGCGCGCCCTCAGCGGACACCCAGGCTGCCTATAATTACATTACAATAATTACATTATCAACCTATCATAAAATAAATGGAAACACCCTGAACTTATCGAGTCTATTAATGTGAATCTGTGTGTTAACTTTGTTTAAAAATGCTATATTTATTCTATTTGATTTTATTTATATTAGATGTAGGCCCGCCTGTCATAATAATTACATGAATGACAAATCATAAAATATATGAAGAAATGTTTGCTGAACTTGGCCAAAACATCAGCTTAAAAAAAACACAGCAGTTTATTTGATCTAATATTATTACTGTATTAGACTTTATTATGTTGTGGGTAAAACTGATGGGGGAAGTTGCCAATGCTTTTTGTCCCCTGGGGGTTGCCGTAGTTTTGAGGTAGAGCGAGCGAGTGTTTTTTTTTTTCTTGCTGAGGAGTTCTGATCAGGTGGAGTAAAGTGGAATATTTAGGACTCTTGTCTCGGTTGTTTCACTTTAATTCCTCCAAGTAACACCGCTCGGTTACATTACTGTTAGTATGTTTTATAAAGGTAGCATCTTAATTAATTTTTCTGGTGCGCACCATCTGTATTCTCATCTTTTCTCGCTTTACTCTCCGACTGCAGCTTCTCACCGCCTGCTTCGCCTGTGTGGCTCCGCGCGCTCGCATCTGCACTGATCTGATTGGCAAAGGAGAGCAGTTTTTTTTACAGCACACGTGATTGGTCAGTAAGTTTACTGCGCTGCAAAGTACGTAAACCGTAAAGACAATAACGTCCTATTAGTGACCCCTGTACTACAGCATACATTAGGCTGTGCTGAGGTGTTACAGCTAGCACCAACATGGCAACACAGTACTGAGACAGCCTGTGTTAGGATAATGCTGAAGTGAAACCATAAGTTTCTGTGTCTGTGGATGCACCAACTGACTTACTGGAGCCGCAAAAGCCATAATACAGTATTACTGCACTGACCAAGTAACGGTCTCATCTGAGTTATAAGGGTCCTTTCCAGACAAGAGCTCACCAGCCACACTGCACAATTGTATTTTATTAATTACTCCCAGAAATGTGCACCTCTTTCCATTTCTTATGAGCTTGAATCTAAAAATATTCTCAAAGTACAAAGGAAGTTGAGATATACAGTTTGTGAGCTGTGGATTGTGTTTGTTTATGTGAAGCTGCTAATTTAGAAACAGTATGCATCACATAAGGAAAAGATGCTAAATCATCAGGGCCCTGTGCAAAATAAACCAAATGATAGAAATGATACAGAAAAATGTAGCTACAGTTCTGTGCCTTTGTTTGCAAGCACAACGGTGAGACGTTTGTTGTAGTTAACCACAAGTTTAGCACACACACCAGGGGGAATTTTGGCCCACTCTTCTTTGCAGATCCTCTCTAAATCATGAAGGTTGGTGGGCTGTCGCTTGGCAACTCTGACCTTCAGCTCCCTCCATAGATTTTCGATCGGATTGAGGTCTGGCGACTGGCTGGGCTACTCTATGACCTTAATGTGATTTTTCTTGAGCCAATCCTTTGTTGCCTTTGCTGTATGTTTAGGGTCATTATCATGTTGGAAGACCCAACCACGGCCCATTTTCAGATCCCTGGCAGAGGGGAGGAGGTTGTCCCTCAGGATTGTGCGGTACATGGCTCCATCCATCTTCCCAGTGATGCGGTGAAGTAGCCCTGTACCCTTGGCAGAGAAACACCCCCAAAACATTATGCTTCCACCTCCATGCTTGACGGTGGGCACAGTGTTCTTGGGGTCATAGGCAGCATTTTTCTTCCTCCACACATGGCGGGTGGAGTTGAGGCCAAAAAGTTCAATTTTGGTCTCGTCTGACCACAAAACCTTCTCCCAATAACTTGGTTCATCTTTCAAATGATCATTGGCATACTTGAGGCGCGCCTCCACATGTGCTCTCTTCAGCAGGGGTACCTTTCGGGCACTGCAGGATGTGAATCCATTGTTGCGCAAAGTGTTGCCAATTGTTTCCTTGCAAACTGTGGTCCCAGCTGCCTTCAGGTCATTTGCTAACTCCTGCCGAGTGGTTGCAGGACGATTTCTGACCGTTCTCAGCATCATTGCCACCCCACGAGGCGAAATCTTCTTTGGAGCACCGGGCCGAGGTCTGTTGATTGTCATGTTATACTCTTTAAACGTTCTGATAATTGCACCAATAGTTGTTACTTTCACATCCAACACCTTACTAATCTTTTTGTAGCCCATTCCAGCTTTGTGAAGGTCAACAATTCTGACTCTGAGGTCCTGTGACAGCTCTTTGGTTTTACCCATGTTGGAGACTTGAAATCTGTGTGATCTGTCTGATTCTGTGGACAGGTGTTTTTCACACAAGTGATTAGTGAGAACAGGTGGCTTCAGGTCAGGTAACAAGTTGATTGGGAGTGTCTAAGTGGTCTGTAAAAGCCAGAACTGCTAATGAATACTAAGGGATCAAATACTTATTTCACTCCATGAAATACAAATCAATTAATGTATATTCCTTAGATTTATTTTCTGGATTTTCTTTTTAATATTCTGTCTCTCCATGTAAGAATACATCTACCATTAAAAGTATAGAATGATCATGTCTTTATTAGTGGGCCAACGAAGAAAATCAGCAAGGGATCAAATACTTCTTGGACTCACTGTGTATATATATTAGGGCTGTCCCTAACGATTATTTTTTAAACGATTATTCTAACGATTATTTTTTCGATTAGTCGACTAATCTATTTATTGAGAAACATATTTAAATAATTATTATTTTACGTTTTAAAGCAAATGATAAATTACTATATTTATATATAATAACAACAACAACAACACAAGCCTACTAAACCAAACCCCACACTTATAATCACTTACATGTACAACACGTTGTTTAGATCTATAACGCTAAAAATGGATAAGCTCCCATACATCACAACCGTGTGTTGCACTGTTTTCTGTGACCGCTAGATTTTGTGACCACTGGCAAGTAGTTCTCAGCAGACCGTGAGCACTGGCCGATTCGAAACGTGTTCGTTTCTAATGTTTACCCCGACTGGCCAAAACGGTTAAGTTTAGGGCTGAGGGTAAGCTTCCGTTTTGCCAATGAACGCTCATAACCGTGAGCACTGGTCACAAAATTCCGACGGTGACAGAAAACGGTGTAACACCGCAGCGCCGACGGCGCTAGCTAAAATAACTTAAGGCAGCTAGCTTAGCTAAACACCTGAACTTATGAATAATGCTACTGTTTCTGGAAACTGCAAAATGCCATGCACAAATATAAACCAAAAATTTATAATTTCTGCCTGTGGCAGGTTTAAAACCTTTGGTAGACAGTCTTAAGTCTTTTTAAAGACACCCGCGGAGACCCTGATGTAAACGGTAACTTACTGTGTGACCCTGTTGACATAGTGCTCCTGGATGTTTGCGCTTCAAGTGCTCCTTTTGCACATATGGCAGAGGACCACATTGTTGCCCTTTTGCGTGAAATGCTCCCAAACTTTAGATGCCCGCTGGCGTTTTTTTGTAGCTGGAGATTGCTCTCCGGAGTCCATGCTCTCTAGAGCTTAGATTCTCTGGTCCGAACCCGACATGACCCGAGGCCCGACCGGAAATCCGACCCGGGCTCCAGAAAATAGTCCGAGATGTAGGCGTCTGTTTTTTAATTATATTTTTATTTAAAAAAAAAAACGAAAATAACGAAAACTGAAAGTGAAACTAAACTAATTTATTTATAAGCGCTGTTTTCACTACCGCAGTTCTACAGCGGGGGTGTTGTGCCGATTCTGTCCGCGAAGCGGGAGTCAGATTCAGCAGAGAGTCGGATTCGGCACAAGCGCGGCGGCACCTCGCGGTCCGCGGTGTCAGTTGTAAGCTCTCGCGCTAGCCGCAAAATACGACAGAAAACACTGAGGGAGCTGCAGAATTATGAATGGGACTAGAATATGAGCACGAGGAGATCAAAGAGAACCTTCACCTGTGAGTAGCTCTCACCAGAAAACGCAAATCTCTCTCTCTCTCTGTGTCTCTCTCTCTCTCTCTCTCTCGCACGTGAACTCCTCCGCGTTTGACCTGCAGCACTGTGTTTAGCTGTTCTTAAAAATCATTTAAATTAAATAATAGTTCTATGCCTCTATGTTACAGTGTAATTTAACATAATTCTGATCATATTTCGCTCATTCAAACAGCCCGAAAACAGCCAGTCGGAATTTTTGGGACCGATCTAACCTCTAATGCTCTCCCCAGGCGCCGCCATGTTTACGACGCGCCGACGCACGTTATGCAAATCGATGTATTTTCGTAATCGATGACGTCGATTATGTCGACGCGTCGCCCCAGCCCTAATATATATATATATATATATATATATATATATATATATATATATATATATATAACAGGAACTTCAAGCTACACCAGACTGCTCTTTTACTTTACTTTCACTTCAGCTACGCTGTAGCAGCAACAGCAAACGCGCTTTTTAGCGCGCTTTTCGGACAAGGTTGGGCGAGTTGCGTTAGAGCGGGGCGTGGCAAACCCCCTCATTCACACTGTCTCTGTCTGCGGACCTCGGGGGCGTTACTCACGGCTTTAAAAGACAGTCTGGTGGTGCTGATTTCCTAAATAAGACAAGGGCACACTAGCAGGGCTAACAGGAACTTCAAGCTACACCAGACTGCTCTTTTACTTTACTTTCACTTCAGCTACGCTGTAGCAGCAACACCAACCAACGCGACCAACGCGGGTAAGGACCTGCGAGTCTACCTGCACGAGTCCACCGAGCAAGGCCACCGACAAGGCAGCCCGTCCCACTGCTTTCTAAAATGTGCTCCCATCACATTCCTGTTATCTCCGGTACTCACAGAAGGCGAAAAAACACACACAGGCGCCAGGACCATACTAACCTGCGGCCACTAAAACAAACCACGCCCACTACTACCTCATTCTCTGTTGGGCTATGGAACTGCCAGTCGGCTGTTAACAAAGCAGACTTTATCGCCTCTTATGCAAATCATCTGGCCTTACAACTGCTGGCCCTGACTGAAACTTGGATCAAACCTGAAAACACCGTTACTCCGGCGGCTCTTTCCAATAATTACTCCTTCTCCCATACTTCTCGTCCCTCAGGACGAGGAGGTGGAACTGGCCTATTAATCGCTAATGGCTTAAAACATACTCCACTACTACCTGCAAACTCATACAGTTCATTTGAGTATCATGCCACACTGGTTAATACTCCAGCAAAACTTGCCATTATTGTTATCTACCGTCCTCCTGGACAAATGGGCGAGTTCACACACGAACTTGACATGCTACTGTCTTCTATCCCTGAGCAAGATTGTCCCATGCTCATTCTAGGGGATATGAACATCCACAACGACAGTACCAACTTTACAGACTTCTCATCCCTCATGCAGTCTTTCGAACTGGAGCAGGTCCCCAGCCCTCCAACACATAAAGCTGGCAAACATCTAGACCTGATTTTCACTCGTAACTGTGACACCGACTCTTTAACTGTCACTCCTTTGCACCTCTCGGATCACTACTTCATGAAACTCAATATTCATATTTCGAACAAACCCACGGCTACTCCTACGATGGTCTCGTTCCGCCGAAATTTACGAGATATCTCAGCAGACCAGTTCTCCTCGCTGGTGACTGACAACATGCCCCCACCAGGCTCATTTTCATCACTCAATGTAAATGATGCCACCGATACACTCTGCTCCACACTAAGCTCCTGTTTGGACAACCTCTGTCCTCTTACATCTCGAGCCATTAGCTCTAGCAAACCCCAGCCATGGCTAAAAAATAACTCACTGAGGGAACTACGTTCCAAACTCCGAGCTGCCGAAAGACAATGGCATAAAAACCAAAAACAAGCAGACCTAAAAAACTACCAACTGCTCCTGGCTTCCTTCTCAGCCACCATCACGACTGCTAAAGCTGAATTTTATCACAATAAATTCAGCTCCCTCACAGACTCCCGGAAAATATTTGCTACTTTCAAATCACTACTGAACCCTCCTCCTCCTCCTCCGGCTACATGCCTTACTGCTGAAACACTTGCATCATTCTTTACTGGAAAAGTGGCAGCTATCAGCAACCAGTTTACTGATGTAACATGTAGCAGTCCTACTACATGCTCTGCAGCCTGGTGTCCCTCCACCGAAGGCGTTGCGCTCTCCTCGTTCACTCCTCTCACTGAGAACGAGACACTGGCTCTCCTAACACGTAGCCGTCCTACTACGTGTCCGCTTGACCCAATTCCCTCGAACTTACTTCAAACCATCGCACCTGCAATCATTCCGGCTATCACTCACACCATCAATGCCTCTTTAACTTCTGGTGTTTTCCCAACTGCTTTCAAACAAGCACATGTGACACCACTGCTTAAAAAGCCTTCTCTCAACCCCGCCCAGGTTGATAACTACAGACCGGTCTCACTACTACCCTTTCTCTCTAAAACACTCGAGAGAGCAGTTTTAAATCAGGTCTCTGGCTTCCTCTCCCAGAATGACCTCCTGGACCAGAACCAATCTGGATTCAAAAAAGGACACTCTACCGAGACGGCTCTGTTGTCTGTGACTGAAGCGTTGAAAACTGCTAGAGCTGCAGGCCAGTCCTCAGTGCTCATTCTGCTGGACCTCTCGGCCGCCTTCGACACGGTCAACCACGACTTCCTCCTAACTATACTTTCAAACATGGGGATCTCAGACAATGTGCTGTCATGGTTTAGATCATACCTCACTGGGCGCTCGTTCAAGGTGTCGTGGCAAGGACAGCTGTCCTCAGCCCACTCCCTATCCACTGGGGTTCCCCAGGGTTCGGTACTGGGTCCCCTTCTCTTCTCAATATACACTGACTCTCTTGGTCAGGTTATCCACTCACATGGCTTTTCCTACCATTGCTTTGCTGATGACACCCAGCTATACCTGTCATTCTCACCTGAAGATAACTCAATCTCTGCACGGATATCGTCGTGTCTCTCTGACATATCCTCTTGGATGAAGGAGCATCACCTTCAATTAAATCTCTCAAAGACTGAACTTCTGGTCATACCAGCAAAACCATCTTTTCAACACAACCTCTCTATAAGCATCGACTCTCTCTCTCTCTCTCACCGACAAAGGTTGCTAGGAACCTGGGTGTTATGTTGATGACCAGCTCTCCTTCACGCACCATGTGGCCTCGGTTGCTCGATCCTGCCGCTTCGCACTTTATAACATCAGGAAAATTAGACAGTTTCTGACGCAACAGGCCACCCAACTCCTGGTACAAGCAGTCGTCATCTCACGCCTCGACTACTGCAATGCCCTGCTAACTGGCCTCCCGGCCTGCGTAGTAAAACCACTCCAAATGATCCAGAATGCAGCAGCACGTCTGGTCTTCAACCAACCAAAACGGGCACATGTCACCCCGCTGCTCATTGAGCTCCACTGGCTACCAGTTGATGCTCGCATCAAATTCAAAACTCTTACAATCGCCTACAAGGTGATGACAGAACAGGCTCCTTCCTACCTGCACTCGCTCCTGAAGGCTTACGCTACCTCCCGGCTGCTGCGCTCCTCCAATGAACGTCGCCTCGCTTTGCCAAACACTCACACAAAGCAATCCAGACTGTTCTCATACAGAGTTCCACAATGGTGGAACAAACTACCTTCCACTACCAGATCAGGA
>NC_064408.1:62347500-62362500 GCF_023375975.1 Astyanax mexicanus
TCTGCAGGAAAAGGGTTACAAGAAAACAGAATAAAATAAGACATTGTGTAATAAAGGAGCTTCTGCATATTGTAGATGCCTCCTCTACACTTGAAATCAGGATTTATTCCAAACTCTTACCTTTGCAGCAGGCAGTGTGTCCGCCTCGCCGACCAGCGCCACGACCCGGTCACGTGACCTGAAACAACTAAACATGCTGCTAAAGATGTTAGTGAGGCGTTTACCAGATCTGCCACGGGTTGGTGAGGGAAGGCCAGTGTCGTCCTGCTGGGATGTGTCTAGGTAGGTGGTGGTGGTGATGGTGGGCAGGTGTGCAGTCGGTGCTTCCTGGCACTGTTCAAGAGAAACCATACAAATATCCAATTCTAAACAAACAGTGGCAAAAAGACTAATTTGAATTCTGATACTGACATTGCAGAAGCCTTAATGTTAATATGCAGAACATTTTTTTATTTTATTTTATTTACAAGTCAGCCACAACCTTTAAGAAAAAACTAATCTATAGTGCTATAATGTTGCAATGTGGACTAATCATCTATTCAAATTTAGGCTGCTCAACAATAACAGTCTGATAGAGACTCACGCAAAACGGCAGAAGAACGTCGACATGCTGTGGGCTGATCTCCGGATCAGAAACCACCTGTAATTAAAACATAGGAAAATGTATACTAATCATTTTCTAATACAAAAATATTAACACATACAAGAGTTTACATCCAAGCTGGTGTGTGTTGCAGGCATCTCAACTTTACCATTTTATATATACTGTATGACTCTAATTAATACTATATACAGTACTGTAATGTTGTAATGTTATAACATGTAACAACTGTAAATTCAATTTAGATTATTTGCAATGTAAAATGTAATTTTTATGCAATTTATATGTAATTTGTATGGGTATGACTGCTAACACTGATGTTTTGAACAGCCCAGTAGATATTTTATGAGCTTATTTGATGATGTTTGAGCAAATAAACCGACCTGTATAAACCCAAGCAGGGACAATTACACAGTCTGCCACAGTTATTAAATAAAATAAATGCTAAATAATGTGTTACACTAGTCAGCTCCACTTAGTGCACACTCGTTACTGAGATAAACCGCTGTGACCCTGCAGCTAAACTATCACAACTCAATAACAACCCGTTTAGGTTTAATGGTTTATAATTCATCCATATCAGTAAATCTGTGGTTCTGATATTAATAAACTGAGCTGGATTCTATAAGCGAGTCTGAAAGAGTTAAAGTGAGGTTATAATGGGTCTGATAGAGGGGTAGCAGTTTAATAGAGACTCACAGAAAGAGGCGAAGTCTGAGGAGATGAAGCCTCTGGAGCTCCAGACTCCGCCTGCAGAACAGATACTCACTTTAATTCATGCTGATTCATCTCCAGCTTTATTTCTGACTTTTATTCAGTTTTATTCAGTTTAGTTCCTGATGGTGAATTTGGTCTAAAACGCGGGAAATTTCGAGCTTACTGACCTCAGGTGGATGGACGCTGAAAGTCCGCCGACAGTCCATGTCCGACCGCGGGGCGTCGGTCCTCACAACGATCCGGTTACCTGAAAGAGAAAAAAACACAACAAAAAAACAAACAAAAAAACAACAACAACAGAGAAAACACAACAATTACAGAATAATTAAAAGAGAATGTAGATAATTAAACAGTATAAAGAATAAATCAGGCGGTGAGGCTGTAGTACAAGAGGAAATCTCTCTCAGGAGCGGAAAAACTGCTGCTGCGCGTAAAGAATCCGTGTATCATTCGTTCATTTGATATTCAATTGAGAATCAAAATCGGAAAATTGAAAAACCAAATTCCCAATTCGTTTTTTCGTTTTTTCGTTTTTGAATATAATACCAAAAAACGAATAACGGCTTGTATTTTGTATTTTTATTTGGTTATCCAAACAAAAATTGGAAATTTAAAAAACGGACCAGGAGCCGAATTTGATTTATTGCTGTAGGCAGCATAACGTATATAAAAAAGTATGTAGGCGGCAATTCACAGAATAACATTAACTAAATTTAGCTACGGAACGTTAGACAAACACCTGAAAGATCCTGCCGATTTTTTCTGTTGTCATATCGTCTTCTTTCACTGCAACGCGTTTAGTTCCTCTGAACAAGATAAAACTCTCCATCCTCAACTCCATCCAAAGCCTACAGCAATACAGACTGTGTAGATAACACTGCAGTGAACTCCCGCGCAACAGAAACCCACCAAGAATAAACAAATCAGTAACTTCCGGGGCACACAAATGGGTCAAGTTCAAAATCAAAATCAAATTCGGCTCCTGGTCCGTTTTTTAAATTTCCAATTTTTGTTTGGATAACCAAATAAAAATACAAAATACAAGCCGTTATTCGTTTTTTGGTATTATATTCAAAAACGAAAAAACGAAAAAACGAATTGGTTTTTCAATTTTCCGATTTTGATTCTCAATTGAATATCAAATGAACGAATGATACACGGATTGTAAAGCTCAGAAACAGTTTAAATAAAAACAAATAAATCGAATCTTATACACCGTGCGCGCTCCCGCGGCTAAAAGACCCGTATGCTTTTTTCCCAATAATATTATTACTAATTATAACAATGATAATAATAAAAATAACATTATTTATTATTATTATAGAAGATATGACTATAATATTCAGATGAAAGTAGTTTATAGCCTCAAAAAAATATGTTGGGACGCCACGCGCTTTGACGTCACTAAAGTCCCGTATGTTTTTTTAATGGAAGATGTAAATATTTTTTTTAGTAAGAAATATAGTTTATAGCCTTAAATATTACTCCTACTACTTCTACTCCTACTACTACTATTACTGCTACTACTACTACTACTAATAATAATATGATGATGATGATGATGATGAAGATTATATATGATATTATATATAATCTTCTTCTTCATCATCATCATCATCATCATATTATTATTATTATTATTATTATTATTATTATATATACGTATATATGTTTATAATAATAATAATAATAAAACGTGCTGGAGAAGGCTTTGTGCAGCAGTCATAAACATTAATGCGACACTGGATTTAAATAATATTTTTTGTAATGCTTTGTAATAATTTAGGTATTTTATTTATTCATTTAGCTATATTCATAAAAATATCAAGCTATTTATTAAACCATGTCTAAGAATTCACAGCTCTTGGGATATCAAAATAATTTATTTAAAAGTGTGTGAGAATTTCATGTGCACATCTGGGAAAACTCACCCCATAAAGACATCCCAGTGAAATCACAACCTTCACACTGTTTTTTTTTTTCAAGTGACTTTAGACACGTACTAAATGTTCAGTAATTAATATTATTTAACTCACCTAATATTTGTCATATTGTCTCCATACTTACCTTGCACCTTGCCAAGGCAAAATTTGGTCAAATATCATGTCAATTAAAATAAACAATGTCACTATTAATAATATAAATCGTGCACCTCTAGATCAACCACGTTTTCATTGCATGCTAATTTTCCTTAAGTAATTATTTTTGGGTCTGCTATTCCACTTACATCCACTTGATGTCAGTGTTAGACATTGATCAAAACCCTGGCAAAGAAACAGAAAATAACTGAAATGTATTAAAATGACTATTCTCCACTCTGTTTTCCATTTGTAAAACCATACTGCACTTCCTAACATGCAATTTTTAATTAGCAATAAACAGAAGACACTCTCCAGGGTGGTGCTTTGGTCAGGCCAGGTTTTTTATTTTCCAAATTACACACATGCACACACACACACATGGCTGAAGTCCATCTTTTGATATCCTTGTTGTTGTTGTTTTTTGTACAGTAGTCACATTCTGACATGAGCAGCGTAAGGCTTTACATCTAGCTAATGTGTCTGAAGTAAAATTCAGCATCAATCAGTGCACTGGTATGATCTGGACTGATCTAAACACTTCGTTCCATTTCAGCTAAAGGACCAAAACAACGCAGTCAGACTGTTCTAACAGCAGAGATAAGCTGCTTTAATAATTTAAACTGTACTTAGCACTGCAGAAAATATTTGGACAGATGTCCACTATTTTAATAATATTTCATTTTAAGAATAGATTTTGGACCCAAATTCTTCTCAGAACTATGGTAAACATCAACATGGAGCATGCTGGTCCAACCCAATGCATCTTGACCAGACTTACTAAGCATATGACTATAGTTTGACCAACGTGCTCATGCTTGTATGCCAGCTAATCAATCTAAATTTAATAAAAACACTGGGCCGGATGATTATCTGGCCTACTAGCATGTTTTCACTTGGATGGTTCAAAAGATTTTTACCATAAAAGACCAATGTTCAGACAATGCTGGCCTTCAGCTATTTGTTCAGCAGGGATTGGCATTAAATAGCATCAAAATACAGTTAGGAAATTAACAAATAATATATAACTGTTAACTATCCACATTATCTTATATACTTATTCTTGATCAAAGTTACAGTATATTGATAGTTTAAGAAGTAGTAGTAGTAGCAGTAGTAAAATTAAACCAATTATTATCTTACTCATTAACTACTGTAAAATAACATAAATTTGACATAAATAACTTCATACAAAATATCTATTTAATAACCGAAACAAACAACTGATGTGGAACTTATGTATAGGAGTAAGGGGTTGAAATATGGCCCTGCAAACAGACATCTGAAGTTAGAATTTATGCACAAGACTTCATACAATTTATCCAAAAATATCAAACAATCTTCAAACAATATTTCTGACCACAGAACAGCTCTGATTGGATATTGTTGACACTATGGGAAGGCAAAAGGAAAGGGTGCATACAAAATTGGTTGACATACTTGCCTCCCATAGCTTTCATTAGCTGCAAATGCCACAAAGTGTGTTCTAACTGGTTTGAAATGGTGAAAATGTGTTTAAATAATCTGAACCAACATGACTGAATATGTCATACAGTTTGTGAACTTTTGAGATTTTTTTTATTTTAGATTTCTAAAATGTCTAAAATTCAATCAGATCCACTAACCCCAGTCACAGGATTGTTCACTTCTGTCAGAGACCCAGGCAAAACACCAGGAAAGACATTTAGTAGATTCAAACTGTCATTTAGAAAAGCAACTGATGAATAGCTCATGCACAAATAATGATCCAATTTAAAAAATAAATGTAATGATAAAAGTTCACAATTTACAAAGTGTTTCTAAATTTTACATTGAGGAATTTCTTACCTGTATTAAGAATTTAAGTGTTGTTTCTTTGTATCTATGTATGTAACAATGAATATGGCTGTGCATGGACGTTTCTTAGACGTATGTTTAGGTTCTAGCTTATGCATTTGGACATTGGCGTATTAAGTAGAATGAATCAAGGTGACAAAAGAAACATAGACTTATTAATCCTTTATTGACTTTCTCCTCTGAGGATCAGCCAGGCAGCTGAACCCTCATGCACTTACAAAGGAATGATCAGAGTGCTTCTTCACTGGACTCTTCTTACATCACTCTACATACACACCTCAGTAATCTATCACGTTTTCATTAATGTAGTGCACAAACAACCGCCCTGTGCGACAATTACACGTAATTATGGTGCTCAACTGACATGAACATCTAATTTCTGCTTTATACAGTTACAGTTAGTGTGGCATGGTCATCACAATGTGTTGCATGGCGTCAGGGGAACTAAGAGAGGTGGATGGGAGCAGACAGGAACCTGTGCTCTGGGGCCCGTCCCTCTCCAGGCAGATCAGCAAGCACTAGCGACATTCACAAGACAACTGCAACACAAAATCAACAATAAAGTACATTAAGAACAGAGAGGAGACTAAGCATGCTTCCTTCCTTACATATATTTCTTGTGATTTGTAAGGGTTAAATAGTCCAGTATTAGAAATATCTAATACAAGATCTATACATATATCTATGCTCCACCTAGTAATGCAGTCTTTTCTGAACGATGTGATCTATCCATTATGTCAGTTGGGGGCACAGAATGTATTATCATATACTATAGTACCACTAGTATATACACTACTGGTCAAAAGATTTAGAACAACCTTATTTTTGACCTCATCTTTTGTGGGTGCATTTGCTGACAAGTTAAAAGATACAAACTCTGCCTTTAAAATGAAATAAGCATATGGATTAATATGGAGTAATATAACACAGTTTACATAGTGTAATGCAGTTCTCATGAGACGTCTGGTGCTGCTTCACCAAAGTTACCTGGAGTGGCAACAACAGACATGCCATTCTGCCACGTTATTCAAAAGCTATGGCTAAGAGAAAAAGAGGCTTGCTTGGGCCATGCAGAATGGCCAGCAGACTACTGATAATGTGGAGTGTATATTTCAACTGCTCAGGTATTAAGGAAGTGAATCAAAGCTGTTCATGTACCTGCTGTGTCTCACTGGTAGAACTTTATCTCCGTGTCTACACAGTCAAAGAAAAGATCCCCAAGCTCCTGGCCCTCCACCTCTCCCCTGAGCATGGCTTCAATCTCCTCCAGACACTGCGACTCCAAGAAACGCATAGTCTCCTGTAGAGAGCCTCCAGCATCCTGAAACACACAGACATAATTTAACAATTATTCAACAGAGGCGAACAATCACTTAGGAGTTTCATTTGGCCATAGTATCAGTATAGGAGTAATATTCCCTCTTGGTTGGCTTTAACTTTCTGGAGAAATCTGCTGAGACAGGACTAAACGTGATATGTTCTCTGATATGCAACATTTTTAATAAGGGGGTCATAGTGTATTTTTCGCCTTCGCAAACAGTTCTTATTTTTTTGTATGTTAAAATACTGTGCATCAGTGCACCTAAGAGTACCAAAGAGCAAAGTGCATCAAAGTGTACCAAAGTGAACTTGAAGTGGTCAAGTAACCTTTTTCATTATTTTATTTAAACTGATGGAAACATGGAATAATAGTTGCACATACAATCTTACTATATGTAAGGGTTATGTTACATTGTTACTCATGACATTAAAAAAAGGCTATCAAGAATTCATTTTCTTCAATTACTTTCATTTATTTTACTTTAATCTCACCGGATTTTCCTCCATGCCAGCTAGTGCTGCCTGGTGGGCTTTGTAAAGCTCATGCTTTCTGTCCACCTTGAGCTGGAATCGAGGCTGTGTCCTCACAGGATCATCTGGGCCGTACTGTGGAGACATCACCAAGGTGACTGGACTTATGCCCTCAGAGAAGATAAATGGCTTGAAAACAGACCTGAAAGGTTAGAAACGCTAGGGTAAGACACACATAACACTCTGAAAATTCTATATGTCATAATTTAAGAAGGAATTCTGTAGGACAGTATTAAACATAAAAATAATCATATGCTAAAACTCTACATTTGTTAAGGCACTCTGTATTTTCATTTAAGTGATCTAAATATCTGTCATTTATTATTACCAACATTATTAAGTGACACTTTACATGACCTACCTGGATGGGTCAGGCGTGGCAGTGAAGAAATGAACACAGGGCATAGAGGCATCTCTCGGGAGGATGGACACCATGCTACCTGTGGTGCGAAAACCTTCAGAATCCATGCAGATACCACTGGGTTTGTCCCTCAGGATGTTCATCATCACTTCTGCTGTCACAGAGCCTGTACACACAAACAATGATAAGTGTCAGATTCAACTGACTACACTAAACAGTACAGTACTTTCTAAGAAATTGATTAAGGCTAGTTGTGGACTGTATTACATTTCCTTTTTTGTGTTAGTGAAGACCAAGCGTAATTTATGCCTATGACATCTAATGTGTGTTAAGAAAACTGGAAGCTCAAGTCTTAAATAAACCAACTGATTTAGTCAATAAATTGGATTAATATGTTTTTCATGTCCACCACATTAAAAAAAAGTATTCAGACACCCATTTTACTGAGTTAATTCAATTAAGATAAGATGCAGTACTTGCTGGCATAGGTGTTAAGTTGTATACAGAGCTTTTATAGTATTAATAGTGGACGAATGGCATTAAATTGGGACATCAAGTGTCAAGCCCCTCAGCATTGAGTTGCAAAGGAGTGAAAATGTGTTCTCTGGAAAAATGGAGCTCCAAAACCTTTGGCATGACTTAAAGTAAAGTTTGTGATGCTGAACTAATTATGTACCATAAGTTCATGACCCCAGTAGGGCTCCTATAAAGCAAAAGTGGGTAGGGGTGGTCTCACACTAAACCATTTGACATTTTTCTGTACGCTTAGTTCTGGTCTGGAAATTGGGCCCATAGTGTGTCACAGAAACACAGATTGCAATAGCTCACAAGTTAACAGTAGGGGGCAGCACAACTTCAGAATTGGAGTGAGTGCAGGGCAAGGATTGGTTTAATTCAATAATACAAAATGTAATTAAATGCACTCAATGTAATTTCCTATTAAGACCCATCATGCATGTTGTTCCTACTTGAGATATTCATTTATATAAAGCTAAACTGCACAATCCTTCAATAAATAGTTAATAGTTCAACTATTTTTTTCACATGATGCTACCATTTTTTAGTCTGCATTTAAAATGTAAATCAAAACTGGTAAACAGCTCACTCACCATCTTGCTCCTGAAGCAGGGCTGTGCCTCCCTTGTAGCGCTGCTTGGCCAGTTCCATCCGGGCAGGGGGGTTGTCTGGGGTAAAGGCGGCAGTGAAGCTAAACTCCCCCTCTCCGCTCCACCAGCCCTGAGACTGGGCCACACTGCGCAGCTCTGGGTGCTCAGCGGAGATCTCCGTGCCTATTGTCAGCTGGTTGGAGATGTTCTTGACTCCCTCTGACAGAGCAAAGCCATGTCAAAAACTATATCAGTCACTGGATAATGTAAGAACTACATTCTCTTATCTATGAACTGTCTGAGTGTTTTATAAAGCTCTATTGCAAATGAATGCACTTCAATGATTGTTTTGCAAAAACATATTTGCAATATTATTTATTTCAAGTAAACCTAATAACATTAGATCATATCTGTAGAAGTACTCAATGGGTCAATTTCCCAGACATGGGTTAAGTCTAATCGCAAGCTATATATTGCTTACAATAGAAAATCTCCATGTAAAATGCTGTGTAGTTCAAGACTAGGCTTAATATCTGTCTGGGAAACTGCCTCACTGTGCTTTATCTCTGTTGTGTGTGCTCACCACTCATTGGCATTAACACTTATTAGATGACAAAGCATATCTAACATATGTTTTTTAACTAAAGAAAATAGCGAATTAATGAACTGAATCATTAATTAGGAAAAATCTACTTTTCATAGCAGAGAATGCACTTTAAATAAATAGAAGCTAAATAGAAGAGTTGAAAAACCTAAGGAATCCACAACTACATAAATAATACATAAAGCACAAACATGCCACTGTATTAGTTACACACACCAAAGAGATCTTTGCAGCTTTACTTACACAGACTTTATACAGAATAATACAGAATTCAATGGAAAGGTTCTACTCTCCATTTTACAATTAAAAGGAACCCACAAGGCCACCGCGATGATTAATGAAGCTTGTAATGTGAACATAGCCATAGTGGTACTTTGGTTAGAATCGTTGGAAGGATGTTTTGGCTAGTGGACGTATTTCAATGCTGAAACGTGTCTGATACATTATTGACTGCCTCCAACCTGTAATTTTCTGAGCAGCCCACAGTTTCCCAGCAGTCTCCAGGACCCAGGCCTCCTGACGGTCAGCGAGCAGGAACGTGTTGTGGTAGCTGAAGTGTTCTGGGTCCTCCCTGCAGGCCCCACCCTGACCATGCTGCTCCAGCAGATCAGTGATCACAGTCACAGCAGCCCAAGCACTGTCTGCCCGTTCTAAAGCCAACCTAAATACATACAGTGCATCACATTCATACACTGATAGTGTTTATGTAATGCCCAGATTCCTCTAATGACTGACAAAGCAACATTGCTATTCTAAGTAGTGGAGATCAGTACTGCTCGTACTCTCACATATTGTGAAAGGGTTTTTTTTATTTACCATGTAACAAATATTCAATTCTAACTTGCATAAGGACAATTCATAAGCCCGCAAGTACACTCTACAACTTCACAAAACTCACCGCACAAGGTCCATGCCTAGCAGAGCATCCTCTGGACTAACAGGCTCACGAGTCCAAACAGCTTCATTCCCGACACACACCCCATGTTCATTGGCCCCCATCTCAGCGCCCCACAGCCAGGCAGGTCTGCTCAGCACCACTGCATGAGTGTGCTCTGCTTGTGGAATTGAGGTGTATGTGCACTGGAAAAAAAAACGTATATAATCCACAAACATTTCTACAGATGTTTCCCCACAAAAGAAAAGAAAATGTTTGGTCAGTTATTTTACTTAATTCAGGGGAGTAGCAGTCATTGATAATAATCTATACAATACAGATGCAATAAATCAATCAATATTAGAGAAATGCTGCAGTATTCCTTAAATCACTCTAGAGGTTCACTATTTATAGATTAATTCACTCACCCTTCTAGGGTCCAGTAGGAGAAGACAAACAGTGGATTTTGCTAAATATTCAACAGGCTTAAATTTTATTGTAGTTCACCAAGACACTGTTTTACAGATAGAAGTACAAAGGGCAAGTATGGGGAAGTATTTGTCGGGTTAATACATAAACCCAATTTTAGACCTGCCAACCTTGAATCCACCCACCCCAACCTCCCCAACACGTCCAACTGTCCAGTTCACATACATCCAGTCCCCCGAACCATGAAGTAAAAAAACATATATTTTGCATTATTATATATAAATCATGTGACCTTGCAGATTTTCGTAAGCTTTTAAATATGGGTATTTAAATGTAAATAGAAGAATCAGCATTTGATTGGCACAATTAAACTATATTTATATTATTATTTCCCTGTATTGTTGGGAAAGACTACTAGGAGATCAAAATGCGTACCCATTGTGTGTGATTACAGAACCCTAACCAATTTAAATATTCTTTAAATAGATTTAAATATTCACATACCTACAAAAAAAACAATGTTTTTTATGGTATCCCCAAGTTGCTTCATTATTTGTTATTTTAAGGTTGTGTGGACCACTCACCTCCACTGTGTCTCCAGGGGCGTGTGAGGCAGCAGGGTAGTAAACCACTTCCTGCACCTCATCCCTCGGTCGGTCTGAATTCTTACCAAATATCACATGATCATATTTAGATCCCGGTGGCAGAGACACAAAACAGTCACATGACCGGGGTGGTTCAGCCATCCTAAAATATATGAACAATGTGAGTAAAGAGAAAAATTCCACAAAGACCAAACACAGGTAGCAGACACAGCACAACTCCTGAAAATCTACCATCCTTGAGAGCTTAGTAAAACCATGAACTAATGCAAAGATATCATCATTTTATTTAGTCATAAATAAAACATGTACATGTAAACAAGTCAGTCAGAGTGATTTGATGTGAACTGAAATGAATGAAATCACAAGATCTTAAAGATCATTTTACAAACCTCTGCAAGACCACTCTAATACAATAACCTGGATTTCTCCTCACTTTTCCAAATAGCGTGTTTAGTTCTAAAACAATGTCGTCATATTTTTTCCATTATTTAATTTTATTCAGTTTATATAACGAGTACAAAATATATATTTTCAGCACTGTCATCACAATGTGGGCATGCAATAGTTTTTTTTTCCCCTCACTATTCTTATTTTCTATGACCTGTCTACCATGGACAGATCATATCTGCTCAATACAATGTATTTTACTCCAATCCTGTATACACAAAGTGTAGGCCTGTCAAGATAAGAATTTTTGTGGACAATATATTTTTTTCTAATATTTTGCAGCCCTAGTTTGTACTGGTTTTAATTTTCATTGTGTGATTAGAAACTAATTAAACATTAAATTAATAAAAATAAATTAATTAATTAATTAATTGAACATCATTTGAAGAAAAAAAAACACTGCCTGGCCACAAAAAAAAAGTTACCACCAAATAAAAAGAGTCACCAGGAGCTAATCTCTCTCCTCAGAGAAGTCAACCCACACAGCACACGGCTGATCAGCCTATTAGATCTACATGATCAAGTCATGTAGTCAGATTTAACAGGTTTTTAACAGTTCTTAAGTCGAGTTTATAACAGAACATTTAACTGAGCAGTTAGATAGCTGTATGTCTCTCTGTGTAACAGTGATCTGAACGAGGAGCTCGCTATTCCTCTGAGGAGAAAGAAAGAGATTAAGCAGCAGGGTTAGCGATAAATCTCGCTCAGTGACTGAGAGAGAGGTGGAGGGTGGGGAGGACAGCCGGGCCGGTGTTCTGTCGAGTTACGCTGACCATCAATATGTGCTTACTTACAGAACTGCGCATGCGCCTACCAACATTTGTTTTTGTAATGTTTATCACACATGTTTTTCATGATAATTCATTAAGTTTTTATGTGGAGCATTAAACAACTGCTTGAATGTTTAAAAAACTGTCAATAGCAGTTAATAAATAATAATAAACTATAAAATGAAAAACATATTGTTTCTAATCACGTAAATGAACTTTTCACCTTTTCCTGATACAATAATTTAGCCTATCCACACTTATCCTACCTATGTTTCTACTGGGAATATTTTATAATATGGTTTCTGATACGGTGCTTTTTTTGCATTTTTACCTTTAAAAAAATAAATACTGCTCGCGTAGCATAGTTTGACTAGGTTGCTAAAACTGACAGAACACCGGGCTGCGGCTTAGCGCTTCACCTTACCGCCTCCATTCCCCCCGCAAACACACAGAGGGGCCTGTGATAGATATTACAGCAACACCGAGCTGAAAACAGCCCACACACACATTAGCAGAGAGTTTAATAACTGAGTCGCATTTAAACCCGTTAACAGCCCACACACGACCCGGCTCCCCTTAGAACAGCGCCTCACACCTGTCTTATTATCATTATATCATTATCATACCCTCAGAAACACAATAAACGCATGACACACCCGAGCCCGGCCCCATCTCACTCCCCGCTCTGTACCAGTACTCTACACACACACTTCTGCACGGATTTGATGAAGTTTTTACCTTTTTTAAGCTCCAGATCGGGCAGCAAGCCTGTAGAAGGCAGGGCTCTGACTGTGAACCTGCTCGGAGAGCGCTGTCAAAATAAAAGTCCTCCTCAAATCAATATTTACCAATGCAGTAAAAAGGCTTGCAGTGCTGAATGGTATTATAAGGCTCATCACACATTTATTTATTGTTTCTAATAATAACAATTATAAACTAAAATGTAAAACTGAAATATATTTTTGAAAATTGCTGCAAGGATTTGATTGCATTCACCACTTCACCATCACCATCTCCCCTAATTGACCAATTGTCCATAAATCATTGGAAGAAAAGGCACCATCATCATCACACCTCTTCACATCACCACTAATGCTATTAAACACATTTACAGAAAGTCATTCCAGGTGACCTTATAAAGCTGACTATGAAAATCCAGCCAAGATGTGTAAAGCTGTCATCTAAGTAAGAAGTGCTACTTTAAAGAATCTAAAATATAAAACATAAAATATAAATCTTTTTTGTTTGCTAAATCCTTCCACATGCATTTTTTAGATTGTTGGATAAATTTATTTTTTTAATCAAAACGTTAAATTTAAAATAATGAAAAAAAAAAACACTGAATTGAAGGAGTGTCCAAACTTTTGACTTGTATGGTGTATATATTTTTAGATGTTATACAATCTGTTCAGGAGTTTTAACTCACTACTGATTCAGCTGAAGTTTTTTGAAAAGCAGTTTTCCCTGGGTCTTCAGTCCACCACTTTCCATGATAATTGTCAATGATAGTTATTTAAAGGCAAGTAATTGCTAATACTTAATAGTAATTACTATATTTATATTTTATCAAGGTGTTCACTTCTCTTTTTTAACTCATATATCTGAAATTCTGTCCACTGTTTTCTGGTCTCCTTTCTTTTGGCCCATTCATCATGACCTTTGAATACAGATAACAGATTTAAATTGTCACAAAGTAAAAATGGCAGAAACGGAGAGACAAGGTTCTGGCTGTGATTATATAAACACTATGTTTCAGTTTCACAGACAGAGATTAGGCTATATTTTCCTTTCAATGGAAAATCTCAGTCCAAAATGCTGTGTAGTCAAAGACTAGGTTTAACCTCTGTCTGGAAAACTATTAATAAATGCATTTAACTACTTTAAGTTGCACCGTTGGTGACACAGATGTGCAAACACACACACACACACACACACACACACACACACACACACACAGCTTAGTCAGTGTAGAGACAAATTGCCAGAAGGAAAAGAACTCTCTGAAGCAGGTAAACATGAATCTATTGGCACCATAACAAATGCCATGCATGGGCTAGATTACATTAGGCTGTGCTAAGGTGTTACAGCTAGCACCAACATGGCATGTGGTAGGATAATGCTGAAGTGAAACCATACGTTTCTGTGTCTGTGGATGCAACAACTGACTTACTGGAGCCGCAAAAGCCATAATGCTACAGTATTACTGCACTGACCAAGTAACGGTCTCATCTAAAGTTCCGTTGAGTTATAAGTGTCCTTTCCAGACAAGAGCTCACCAGCCACACTGTGCACAATTGTATTTTATTAATTACTCCCAGAAATGTGCACCTCTTTCCATTTCTTATGAGCTTGAATCTAAAAATATTCTCAAGGTACAAAGGAACTTGAGATATACAGTTTGTGAGCTGTGGATTGTGTTTGTTTATGTGAAGCTGCTAATTTAGAAACAGTATGCATCACATAAGGAAAAGATGCTAAATCATCATCAGGGCCCTGTGCAAAATGAACCGAATGATACAAATGATACAGAAAAATGTAGCTACAGTTCTGTGCAAAATTTTGATTCGCTGAACTGTGTTTGGTCCAGTAAAAAAAAAAAATATTACATTACAATTAATGAAAAAAAAGGCCTGCAGTTCAGGCCTACAAACCTACAAACTTCATGTTTTTGCAACAAGATGTGTGTTCTTCTGTGCCTTATCTGTCTATCTATTTATAGAT